>NC_134908.1:4492667-4590167 GCF_041734735.1 Babylonia areolata
GGATCCGACATGTCAGTAACTTCCTGTACTCTCGCCTGCATGCCATCGTATATACATATAGAATGTATATATCTCTCTCTCTCTGTGTGTGTGTGTGTGTGTGTGTGTGTGTGTGTGTGTGTGTGTGTGTCCATACAGTTAAAGCCTGACTAATGTGTTTGGTTATGCTGCTGTCAGACATCTGCCCAGAAGATATGGTGAGCTATGAGTTTGTACAACGTTGTAAAAGCCTTTTCACTGTGTTATTAAACACAAACTGTCCGAGAATGTGAATTCTTTTTCACTTCATGGAGGGAGGGGGGAAGCGGGACGAGAGAGTGAGGGAGACAGAGAGAGACAGAGACAGAAAGACAAAGAGAGAGACCGAGAGAGAGACACAGAGAGAGAGAAACTCACAGACTCACTTAAGGAAAGAGAGAAAGAAGAGAGAGAGAGACAGAGAGAGAGAAAACATCATGATAATGTGAAAAGTCACTACAGTGTGTGTATTAACTTTCCATCAGTTCTGAATGGGATTCCAGCCATTTACGAAGTTCAGTTTCATTAGCTTTCCTTCTCTTTTCAGCCAAAGTGTTGAGCGTGTACATGAAAGGATTCACAGCAGAGTTCAATGGTAAAACGAATACAGCCAGGGCCACATTCACTTCTGCAGGAATGGCAATTCCTGCCAAAGCCAGCGTCCCACACAAACCGATGGGAAACCAGCACATAAAATCAGTTACTGCAATCGTGATCAGTCGCCGAGCTATGGTCATGTCCTGTGACACTTTGGTAGAATCAGTCTTCAAAGTATTGTCCTGTACTGTCCAATAAATAAATGCCTGACCAGCACATATAAATAAAAAGAGAATAAAGTTAAGGTAAATCAGAATACCAATAGAATACAGTTTTCCTTTGAAATCTCGTCTTGTAACAGGTAAAGGAATACAAATACCTGTCTGGCTATAGAACTCCCAGTGTGATGTGACTGGAAGTAATGGTACCAAGGCTACAAACCAGCCAACCAGCCAAGTACACATACAAGCCACTGCTGCTGATGTTCTGCCAAACCTCTTGGTGCTGAAAGGAAAGCGAAGGACAATAAAACGATCCAGTGTAATAAGCCAGATACTAAAGGCAGATACCTCACTGGACAACAGAGACAAAAAGCCAGCTGCCTTACAGTTCGCACTGTTTTTCCATGTATCATCATTGTGGAGGTATTGTCCACGGAACCGTTCATCAGCCACTCCAATGATAGCAATGTAGACACCCATCAGAAAATCAGCCATGGTTAGGCTAACGACAAACACACTGAATCCACTAGAAGACGTCATGCTCTTCATTACCATACGAGCACAACAGCAGAAAACATTACCAGTCAGAGACAGACAGGCGACCAACCACAGAAACCCACGGTATGCCCACGACTGCAACAGATCTCTACATGAAGAAATTTCATCTTTTGGGGCAATGCAAGCTGATTCAGCATCGTCAAAGGTGTATGGAAGTATTTCATTACAGCAAAGTTTATAGTTTTGTGTAGATATAAAGCGCAGTTTAGAAACAGTTTTAAATATGTCAGGCGGAAATATTTTAACAGGGCTACCATCCATGTAGAGCTCAGTTAACTGTGGTGTGAACTGAAATCCATCTGAACTGACTGTGTGAATGGAAGTGAACGTTAAGTTAAGTTTCTGTATGTGACGAAACAGCGACAGGACTTTAGAGTCAAACACTGTCAGCATGGTGTGGGACAGATCCAGCTCTGTGAGTGCACTGTGCTGGTTAACAGGTGAGAGACCAGTGTGGAGTGAGGTAAGGGGATTGCTGGAAAGAGAGAGTGCCTGGAGGTTGTGTAACCCAAAAAGAAAAGTCAGGTTGACATACTGCAGTTTGTTGCTACTGAGATCAAGGAACCTCATATTTACCAAGTGTGTTAGATGAATGTGGGTTATAGAACAGTGTGCGAAAACCACAGCAATAAGGAGGGTATTGTGACTCACATCAGTCAGTGTCATACCTGAACCTGTTGCATCCAGGTAGCGGAGCTGAGGAAAGAGAGCTCCAGAGAAAGGCTGTGGACACAGAAACGAGTGACCTTGACAAAGACAGTTCACAGGACAGGTAACGTCACATGCTGATTCATCATCATTCATTGGGCAGTGAGGCCAGCCATCACACATGTGGTCACTATGTAAACATATTGTTGAAAGTCTGCATCGGAAAAGTCCAGGACATTTCAGTTGTTCACACCCCTCTTCATCCTCGTGGTTACTGCAATCGTACATCCCATTGCAGCATGTGTAGACAGGCAGGCAGTTATTGACTTCACCAGGACAGCGATAGTGGCTGCCGGGACAGGACTCACTGGCATTCATTGAAGTGGAGATGAAGTATCTCATGCCGTCAAAGTCGACAAGAGCTGGGTGTGGACTGAATTGTCTTTGGAAGTCTGTGAGTCTAGACACATGGCAGTTCTGTTCATCTGACTCATCCAGACAGTGGGACACTCGATCGCAAACCTTGTCAAAGGATACACACTGACTGTTAGCGCATCTGAATGCACTGATACAGGCATGGTATTCACAAAAGGATTCATCACTCATATCCTTGCAGTCATTGATAAAGTCACATACCAGAGTGTATGATATCATTGTGGAATCACGTTCACACACAAATAAGTTGTCTTCAGAAAGCTGACGATCTGTTGAGTCAGATGTTTTAACCTGATGCCCTTCACCAGAAAAAGTGCAAGGTGCTGTGTATTGTTCACCACACACTTTATGCTGGTTAGAACCACACAGATAAAAAGAATGAGTCAACTGCCCATCAGGGCATGCATGCCACTGTCCTTCAGACAGCAAAACATTTGTGCTGGTCAAAGAAATTACCTGTGTGTTATAAAGATTTATCTGTGTCTTGGCTTGTGTGAATTCACAAAATGCCCCCTTTTCAGACATGTCGTGACTTTGAAAATCACAATCAGAGAAGCGAAAACAAATTCCTTGGAAGTATAAACATACAGGTTTTGGTATTGCAGGAAACACAACACCTTCGCAGATATTGATGCGATGGTGAACAACTGTTCCATCTCTGTGAATAACAGAGTGTGTATAGATGTTTACCACTGACCTGCTTCCTATGGACAAACCTGTCAACCAGGAAGAAAGAGGGTGACTTGTTTTTGTTTTGTTGTGAATATTATACCAGTCAAAAACACACTTTGGCATACCCAGCCAGCCTCCAATGGATCTGCAATAATCATCACCTATCTCGACGCCTTTCGTTTTTTCACTGACAAATCCACGCAGGCTGTCAACAATTTTATAACATCGGTCACAGATAGATAAAAGTCCATTGCAATGGTCGTCATTGTAGGGACAGGGGCGTGTTTCATTCTGTCCATCTTCACACTCTGTTTCAACATTACATAACACATCACGACAGAAGCTTACATGATTCTTTATTCACCAGTTCCATAGACAGTGACGTAGTTTATGAGACACTTCGTCATTATCTAAAGAGAGAATGAACATAGACTTACAACTCCTTTGTGTGTGTGTGTGTGTGTGTGTGTGTGTAAACCTACAGCAAAGGGTGATCCTTAGTTTAGCAGCAGATGCCTTCTGTCCATTGTGGTCTGGACCCTGAACTCGTCATTCTGTGTTGTATTGTATTGTATTGTATTGTATTGTATTGTGTTATGTTGTGCTGTGTTGTATTCTTTTGTATTGTATTCTATTGTGGTTCTATAGCTCAGGCCAGGGACATAGCCCTTGCTACTGGTACTATGTAACCCAGTACTGCCTGCCGCATGTGAAGTCACCCAACGACGGACCAGGCGGAGGAGGAAACCATTCCCAATGGCTGTGAAGGCGGAAGAGGATGACCAAAGGGCAGGGCGAGCTCTTATCCTTGGCTGGAAATCCTCCTAGGAGACGGAACTCCGAAGAAAAAACTGCACCTGCCGAGGCCGTCCTACACGAGCAGTATCTACACCTGTGGGACTGTGAGCGTCGGTAGGCGAGAGAGTGGGGAAGGGACTGCACAACTCCTCCTCACTAAAAAAGTCACCTGTGCTGGTCAGGCAACCAGGCTAATGTCGGAAAAACGAGCTAGCCCTTCAACACCCAGCTTTCCCAAGCCCTGCAGCGATGGAGAAGTGGTAACGGGGACAGGCAGAGGATGCTGCTGGCAGTTCCTAGTCACAACTCTGCAGGCGGTTGTGGGGTGATGGTTGTCCATAGACTGGGGCAGATGCGGCGGCGCCCATATCCTCCGACAGTGTCAGAGCAGCCCTTTTTAGGGACAGCACTGCTCTCCCCACATGGGGAAGGGGAGAGAAAAGGATCCCTAAACAAAGCCTGCTTCACCTAGTACCTAGTAGGAAACCGCACCTACTTGGACATCCAACACTAGCGGTCGAAAACAACAGAAGAAAAGAACCAGGAGTCATGCCCTGACTCTGGGTGCCTGGAATGTTCGCACCCTTTTAGACAGAGATGACAGACCAGAAAGGTGCACAGCGCTCATTGCCAGAATGCTCGATTGCTACCAGGTGGACACAGCAGCCCTGAGTGAAACCAGGTTTGCCGGTGAAACCCAGCTAGAGGGGGCTACACCTTATACTGCAATGGGAAGCCAGATGGCACCCCAAGAACCTTGGGCGTGTGCTTTGCCATATGAATCAAACTTGCACGACAGCTTGACAGCCTTCATCGTGGGATAAATGATAGGCTGACTACGTCTGAATCTGTCCGAGGATCGCTTCTCCACAGTCATCAGCTGCTATGCCCCGATGATGACCAACCCTGATGACATCAAAGAAGGCTTCTACGAGGAGCTCAGCCGCACCATTTCAGCGGTAGACAGAAAGGACAGGCTGATCATCCTTTGGGATTTCAATACCCGCGTCGGCGTGGACTTCTCCTCGTGGCCAAAAGTCCTAGGACAGCATGGCACTGGCAAGTGCAACTCCAACGGACTGCTTTTGCTCTCGCTCAGTGCGCAGCATGGACTGACCATCACCAACACCCTCTTCCAACAAGCGGACAAGTACAAGAACACATGGATGCACCCCACTCTAAGCAATGGCACATGCTGGACTATGTGATTGCCCGGCAGAGAGACAAAGGTGATGTTTCCATTACACGCTGCATGAGAGGAGCAGTCTGTTGGTCGGACCATCGCCTGGTGCGAAGCAAGATGAACATCAGACTTGCACGCAAGCTCCAACCAGCCAGGCAGAAACCCCCAAAGAAGCTGAACACCTACCGCCTCCCTATCACCAAGGACGTGCTGCAGCAGCAAATCCAAGCAGCTCTCCAAGAAATTCCTGCATTGACTGATGTAGAAGAGGTATGGAGCACCTTTAGAGATGCTGTGTACACAGCAGCAGCTGACACACTCGGCTTTGTACAGAGGAGCCACAAAGAGTGGTTTGACGAGAATAACTCTGGAATCTCCAAGCTCCTGGACACACTGCATATACAGCATCAGGATCACATTTCCGATAAAGACTGCAAGAGGAAGAAGGACAAGTTCTTGCTAACCAGGCAACTCGTACAGAAGAGGCTACGTGAGATGAAGAACACTTGGTGGGAGAGAAAGTCCAAAGAGCTTCAGTCCGCTGCTGATGCTCGCGACATGAAGACCTTCCATGATGGTCTCCAAGCTGTGTATGGGCTGAGAGTCACAGGATCAACCCCTGTCCGAGCCTTGGACCAGACCACCCTCCTGACAGTCAAGAAGAACATCCTTGCCCGCTAGGCAGAGCACTTCAACACCATCCAACACAGTCATTCCTGAAACACAGTGCGGCTTCCGCTCAGGCAGGGGAACATGTGGCATGGTGTTTGCTGTACGCCAGATGCAAGAGAAGTGTCGAGAGCAGAACAAGGAGCTCCACATGGTCTTTGTAGACCTGACTAAGGCCTTCAACACGGTGAACCGCCATGGTCTGTGGAAGATCCTCTTAAAGTTCGGCTGCCCAGAGAGCCTAATCCAGCTGATTGCGTCATTCCACGATGGCATGCAGATGATAGAACAGGAAAATACTGACATGTCGGATCCGTTTCCTGAGGTAAATGGATTGAAGCAGGACTGCGTCATGGCACCCACACTGTTCTCCATTCTTTTCTCTGCCATGCTGATTGACGCCTTCCAAGACTGTGTCCGGGGCATCTACATCCAGTTTCGCACAGACGGCAAACTTTTCAACTTGCGGCGACTCCACGCCACGTCAAGGGTGTTTGAGGCACTATTGAGAGAGTTCCTCTTCACTGATGACTGCGCGCTTGCTGCACACACCCATGAGGACATGCAGCTCATTATGGACAGTTTCTCAACCTCCTGCAGGCAATTTGTACTCACCATCAGCCTCAGCAAGACCGAGTCTGTGTACCAACCAGCTAGCTCACAGAACGCCAGTGCCCCCTACCTGCAATCAAGATCGATGAGATAAAGTCAGTGGACAAGTTTTGCTACCTGGGCAGCACCCTATGCAGCAACGGAGCCCTTGATGCAGAAGTGACGCTGCGCATCGCCAAGGCCAGCTCCGCCTTTGGCAGACTCAACAACAGGCTGTGGAACAACAAAGGCATCAGGCTCAGCACCAAAATCAAAACCTACAGAGCTGTTGTGCTCACCACCTTATTGTACTGCTGTGAAACATGGACGACATATCGCCGTCACATTCAACAACTTGAGCAGTTTCACCAGAGATGCCTTCGAAAGATCCTCGGCATAAAGTGGCCTGACAGGGTCTCCAACCTCAAGGTCCTAGAGAAGAGTAGCCTGCCCAGCATCAAAAGCCTGCTGATCCAGAGCCAGCTACGCTGGACAGGAAACGTTGTCCGCATGACAGACAGCAAGATCCCGAAGATACTTTTGTATGGCCAGCTGAAGGAAGGCCACCGCTAACTTGGAAGACCCTGCAAGTGCTTCAAGGACACCTTGAAGACAAACCTCAAAACCTGTGACATAGAAATCACTTCCTGGGAAAATGATACCCTTGACCACTCTCGCTGGAGGATGCTGTGCTCAAGTGGCATAAAGACGTTTGAAAACAAGAGAACGCTGGCCATTAAGGAGAAGCATGAGCGAAGGAAGCAGGGTTCAACTTCTGGAGACGTTTTCCCTCGCAACACCTGTGGGAAGTGCTGCACATCTAGAATCGGCCTCTTCTCCCATATGAGGACACACACCAACAGATAAGCCTGCCTGCCTACTCATCCGTCGGTCCGACGGGAGACTCCATCAAGTAAATTTCGATCCTGTGACTTTTTTAATGGGATTTTTTTCCCTTTTTCTGTTGGTCCCCATTGTCCATTTATGAATTTTAATTCTGGTTGGCAGAACTTGGAAAGCTTATGATGGAATTAATTTCCGTGTGTAATATTTTCCGTCTGATTGCCTTTGAGCGAATAAAACAATCTACAACACTACGTGAAAAATCAGTGAGGATAACCCAGTGTTCTGCAGTTGCTTGTAAATACACAATGACATTAATTTTCTGTCTTCTTTATATAGAGAGAGACAGAGAGAGATGAACACATCCACAGAAAACCTATCGCACTCTGTGTCAAAAGAGTAAGTTTATGGCAAATGAAATATATTGTTTTCAGCGTCCATCTTAATGTAATCAGTAACTTGTGTAGTTCGTGCATTAAAATCACAACAGAATGTAACATTTTCTGTCAATGTATCTTCGTTCCACGCTAGTTCGTGCATTAAAACCACAACACAATATATCTTTTTCTATCAATTTTATTTTGTTCCACACTATCCTCTATCTTGTCCCATATGCTCATGCTGTTGTCTCTTCCAAATGGCGTCCAAATGTTTGTGAAGGGATACAAAGACTTCCTTTAAACGTGTCGTTGTCGTTGTTTCTCCAAGGTATCATTCATCATGCAAGAAAAATGTTGCTATATGGTAGAATTTTGATGTATTTTCTGAGATGTTCTGTGTGTGTGTATGTGTGTGTGTGTGTGTGTGTGTGTGTGTGTGTGTGTGCGTGCATGTGTGTGTGTGTGTGTGTACACATATGTGTGCGTGTGTGGATATGTGTGAATGTTTCTATGCGTGTTTGTGTGCGTGTGTGCGTTTATATGTGAGAGAGAGAGTTAGTGTGTGCATAAGATATTACTTGTGTGATGTATGTAAAGTAACAGTTTGACAAGTTTGGTTAGAGGCCAATGACAAACAGATAGAGTGAAAGTTGATTTATTTATTACTCTGCCCTGATAATAAATCATTCCCCGCCCCCTCCCTCCAGTCACGTACTTTCACACCCTGAAATGAGTCATGAAGACACCTTACAGAGATTGTTCGTCGTTATTTTTGGCAACGCTACTGACTGAGACAGAGAGTGGTGTGATGAAAACAGTGTCAGTCTCGTTTTTCTCTCAGTCGCTCGGGACGAAGGCTTCTTGTTAACACGTTCACCTGTGTCTGTTTCAGTAAGATAGGAATTACTTGTTCTCTGTCTATAAGAAACTACAAGAAGTGAATGACTTATCTCTTTCTGATAAGATAAGAAATAAATACCTTGTGTGTTTCAGATCTTTAAAACAATTTGTCTGTTTTCGATTTTTAAAAAGAAGACAAGTTATGAGTGCCGTTATTTCCGATCTTTCAAAGGAGACAAGATATGGCTACCTTGTATGTTTCTGATCTTTAAAACAAGACAAGATACAACTACCTCTGTCTGTTTCCTATCTTGAAGACAAGATACGATGGAATAACATGTCTATGTCTGATCTTAAAGATATGACATGATGGGAATACCTCGTCAATTTCCGAGCTTTAAAACGAGACAGGTTATGAATACATATGTTATCACATAAAAGAGAATATACAGAAGACTCAGCAAGACAACTCCTCAAAACAAAAACATATCAGAACTTCAAGAATATATATATATATAGGTTAGTAGTAATAAGATGACACAATTTTATGTGTTGGATTCTGAGAGATGTATGCAATCTTAGTACTTTTTACAAGTAGATGGGTCTTTCGTCTAACATCCTGACTTGAATCACAGGTACAGTGTAAACGTTTGTTATGTAATCATCAATATCTGTGTCCACTCCATTACAATGTAATAAAGACAGTCAGTTTGTAAGCGAGGATAATGTTGCTCTAAAGGACACACTCATAATGAAGATAGGATTTTTTTCAGGCTGCAAAGGGTGTAGATTAGACGTATGTGAAGAGTTGTGGGGTTTTTTTATCCAATGATGACAGACAACAGTTGTAATACATGTACAGAATAATTATGTTCAGAATCGCCATGGCACAACGGCTTCTACTCTGAGTCTGAGTCTGAGTCTGAGTCTCTCTCTCTCTCTCTCATTCTGTCATGAACAATCAGTAAATTGCGTAGTTCGTGCATTAAAATCACCACACAATAAAACATTTTCTGTCAATGTATCTTTGTTCCACGCTAGTTCGTGCATCAAAACCACAACACAATGTAACTTTTTTTTTCTTTTTTTTTTTTTTTTTGTTCTACGCTATCCTCTATCTTGTCCCATATGCTCATGCATCTTCCAAATGACGTCCATCTGTTTCTGAAGGAATACAAATATCACTATCACTACAAATATATGATAACACACCACACAGTTTCGGGCCTGAATTCCCTATGAAGTACATCATTCACATCAAAATGTCTTGATTTCACTACATGGTCACGAAAATAACCAAACTACAATGGACACAGTGTCACCTTCAAGTCTCACCAGAACGGGCAGTGTACATGTCTTTTCCGAGTCGATCTCAGTGTTGTGTGTACTGGTACACTGCCTCCTGTTTGTGTGCGCTGATATAACCACACATCAGTGGAGTGTGAACAGCATATACATGAATACCTGGGCTGGTCCACAGAATATCAGTGACATGTGTCCAGGTGTAGAGTACTTTCTAAACCAAAGCAACACGAGCATCACGGTGTTGCAGGTCAATGCGTCAGACTGTAAACGGAAGTTACCACAACACACAACACAACAGGGAGTGGTGTACGGGGTGTGTGGTGATTTCAACACGTTCTGTAAACTGCATGTAAAGGTGCCACAGGGTATGAAAGTACGTGCGCTTGTAGAGAGACTGGTGTACTGGTGTGATTCTAAGCACAGAAAAACTACAATATACGTGCCATTCGAAACAGAGTATTATTTGTTATGTAATCGTCATACCCTTGGGCAAATGTTTGTGGAATCACATTTTGGAAACAGCATAGTGATCACAAACGTCAACAGTTCTATGGGACAAGTTTCTTTTGAAACAATTAATGGTCACCAATTTATTGTTGAATATATACTTGAATATTCCGGATATGTATCAACACCATACGTAAACGTTTTACATGCATACATGGATTTTAGTGTGGAATGGAGAGTACCCTCTGGATGGATCATGATGAGTATTCAACAGATATGGAAAGTTGAGAGGTGTGCTGGTCATTCTGATAAACGTTACTGGATAGAATTTCATTCAAAACCAAATACAACTCGCCAAAGTGTTGAACGTATTTGCAGTTCTGATAATCCATCATCTAAAATATTTTACACAACATACCTAAAGATCCTCCTTCACTACTGGGAAGACCACCATCCTGGTCTCAGAATATTTGTGTCCAAGCTGTGTTTAAATAATCAGCCTGTAAAGTTTACAAACGGCCTTTTCAATTGTTCTGTAAACTACTATGCTAATTTTCAACGTCATCTGGACTGCAATCTGAAGTCAGAGTGTGAAGATGGACGGGATGAAACAGAACACTGCCCCTTCAGCAGTCCTGACTGCCAGGGGTTGGTGGCTTCACGTAACAAGTGTTACCTGTTAGTGTCCATGGACACACACATTCTCGCCCTATTGTCCCATTATGAGTGTTTGAAAATACGTGGAAGATTAGCTTCAGCCAAAACTAGAAAGGAACGGATAAATTTTCAACATCTCTTTAAACATTTTGATAAATTTGAAGCACCTATAGGTTTAATGTGTGGTTGGGACTCTGTGCCATATGCATATAGAAAGTTTTGTAAATGGTCTGACAACACTGTGGTGTACACCATGACTCACTTCAGTTCAGAGACTCCGTACCAGCCCTCAGCACGTGCTGGTCAAATTATACTGAACAACATGCTGCTGAGGTTCAAGTTCTCCTTTTATATAAACTACCCAACAATGCTGATAATTTGTGAAGTACTGTTGAGCAATGCTCCATACTCACAAGTGTCACTGGCTCATTTACTCTTACCAAAAGCAATCTTTAACCATACGAAACAATCCTTCTCAATTTCAACAGACAATCAAGTTACACATGTGTTTTTTTCACATCATTCAAGAAGTTTATGTATGAAAACAATGTGTGCACCAATTTGCACACACATGAATATGGCTAATGCAGAGCATACTGACATGTTTGTGATGGGAAGGAAAACCACATCCATATACACCATGTTTAGTTGTGATGATGGTGTCACAGCTGTGCAGCACACCCTTGTGTGTGACTTCAAGCCAGACTGTCCAGATAGTACTGATGAGTCATTTTGTGAACACCCTTCATGCACTGGTTTTCTCTGTTCTAACAGTCAATGTGTATCACTCAGTCAACGTTGCAATCAATACGCAGATTGTGTGGACGATTCTGATGAGGTTGGGTGTCCTGATGACTCCAGCTTCCTGGCTGATGTCAAAGAGAAAGACATGAAGCAAAGGTTTTATATGAATCTGGATGGGACAGGTTACTTCACTCAACAGGTGATGACAGCTGGTGACTCTTGTCCTCACAGTCATTATCGCTGCACAGCTGAGTGGTTGTACTGTCTGCCTGTATACACCCGGTGTAACGGATTTTCTGACTGTGTGTATGGAGAAGACGAACAAGACTGTGAGACAGCAACGTGTCCTGGTTTCTACCGCTGTCGAGGGTCCAGAGTTTGTGTGCACGGAGATCATCTGTGTGATGGCTGGTGTCAGTGTCGACAGTGGGATGATGAACTCTTGTGTGACAGAAGCTGTCCTGAAGGTTGTCTATGTCAAGGTTATGTTTTCCTGTGTAACAAACCATTTCCTCCAGACCTATATCTTCACTTACGTTATGTAGACGCGACAGGCTCAAGCATGTCAATAGATTATTTCAAAGAAAACAATTATCTTGTTCATTTGACGCTGTCCAAGTGCTTCATTCATAATATTTCAATCACAACCCTTGCAAACCTGAATTATTTAAATCTTGCCAATAACAACTTAAAAACTTTCAATATGACAGTTTTTCTTGAACTTCGAAATTTAAGAGTTCTTCACTTACAAAACAATCCTCTCCGAACAATAAACAGTGAAGCAAAACAGGACGTCCATTATGAATTGACACAAGTGGATGTATCAAAAACATATCTGAATATCTTTTTCAATAATTTATCCTTTCATTTGCCTGATGTGCAGTTTTTGAATGTGTCATTCTGTGCTATTGAAACTATCGGACCAGTGGGTTTTAAAAGTATACCACATCTCAAAGAGTTGGATATAAAGGGGAATAGAGTCACTGACTTCCCTTCAGATCTGTTTTCATCATGTGATCAGCTGGATCGTATCTTTTCATCAAACTACAGATTTTGCTGTATGGATTTATTTTCCAAGCACTCTGGTAAAATTAATTGTTTTGCACCACACACTGTACTCCCTTCGTGTACAGCACTGTTACCAACTGAACTGTACAGAATTTTCTTCTGGTTGATTGGCGTTTCTGCCATGATAGGCAATTTTGTGTGTTTGATGACTTCACATGCTGTGAAAAAAATTATTGGAAGCAGTTCCATCAGTGCTGTTGTCCATCTTCAGTTTGCTGATATGTGTATGGGAAGTCACGTCAGCATTATCGTGACAGCAGACACTATATTTTACGGAAGGTACATCCAGATTGAAAAAGCATGGACAAATGGTATAATCTGCAAGTTGGCGGGGTTTCTTTTCCTTCTGTCAAGTACAGTATCAAAACTGATTATTTGGTATATAACATTGTATCACATTTCTGTACTTTGTTTCCCGAAAGGTGGAAGGAGATTACAATTACCAGCTGCAGGCTGTGTGTGGATTATTGGACTTTTGTTGGCAACAGTTCCATTTCTTCCCGGACTATCTCACTGGGGCCTCCAGGGTCAGTCTGGTCTCTGTCGTCTGGCTTTATATGATCGCTATCACTCTGGACATTACTTCAGATGGTTCACAGTTATTGTGACAGTCAATTTCATTTTATGTGTGATGATTGTAGCTGGGCAAACTGTCATCTATAAAGAAACACCAAAGTACAGAATAACTCTCAATCCAGCAGAGACACCATTGCATTCTTCAGTGCATGTTATGAGAAAAGTGGCTGTTACAGATGCTGCTTCCTGGCTGGCGTTCGGACTGGTGACGATGATGAGTTCTCATGGTGTTGCTGGTTTCGATACGATCCATGACACTATGGTTGTGTTCGTGTTGTCTTTCAACTCTGCTCTCAACCCACTTCTCTACATGTGGGCAGTCAACTCACAATGGCGACATCAGCAGCAAGAACAGAAATTGATTCAGGTGTTAAAAGCACGGCTTGCCCAAAGAAGAAAAAATATATGATATTCTTTGGAATACATGCATGGATATACATTGAGAGAGAGAGAGAGAGAGAGAGAGAGAGAGAGAGAGAGAGAGAGAGAGAATAAGCAGTATTTTTCCAATAGCCAGGGACCTATTTCAACGGCAGTCTTCATACATAAATGAAGCGGTATTACTCTCCGTTAATATTATGACTCATTTCCTGTGGTTGCGACTCAATTTGAGGGATATTGTTTGTAATTTGATATAGATTCAGCTGCTACACATTGTGCCGCCATCTTGACAGGTCCACCACATCGACGACAGTCACGTATTCATTCAGTCTGTGCCAGCCAGACAGCCGCTCTTTCTATACATAGGCCCTCCACTCATGCAAAGGGAAACAGAAATAAACATGGCGGCTTCAGTAAAAAGAAGTGTTTATTTGTGTCAAAATATGGAGTATTTCGTGTCATTATCAAGCCTGACTCTTGATCAAATTGGTGGATTACACGGTACACACACACATACACTCACAAACACACTCACATATATATATATATATATATATATATGTATATATATATATATATATATATTTGTATTTGTATTTCTTTTTATCACAACATATTTCTCTGTGTGAAAATCTGGCTGCTCTCCCCAGGGAGAGCGCCTCGCTATACTATAGTGCCACCCATTTTTTGCAGTTTTTCCTGCGTGCACTTTTGGTGTGTTTTTTTCCTATCGATGTGGATTTTTCTTCAGGAACAACCCTTTTGTTGCCGTGGGTTCTTTTATGTGTGCTAAGTGCATGCTGCACACGGGACCTCGGTTTCTCGTGTCATCCGAATGACTAGCGCCCAGACCACCACTCAAGATCTAGTGGAGGGGAAGAAAATAGCCGTGATTCGAACCAGCGCGCTCAGATTCTCTCGCTTCCGAGGTGAACGCGTTACCTCTAGGCCATCATCCCACGTGATATATATATATATATATATATATATATATATATATATATATATATATATATATATATACGTCTTCTACTTCGTCATGTTTGAAAATATTCCTTCTATTTTCTCTCTCTCTCTCTCTCTCTCTCTCTCTCTCTATATATATATATATATATATATATATATATATATATATATATATATATATTCAGAGAGAGAGAGGGAGAGAGAAAGATGTATGTATGTATGCATGCATGTATGCATATATATCCACCCCTCACGCTACTGACGACAGCCTCTGCTTTTTACAGGTGACGGCATTGGTGCAGGTCAACAAAGTGGAGGAGCTGAAAAGAAGAGAACTGTTTTGGATGTGTAACCTTGGGACGGTTTTTGTGGACTGAACATGAGAAGCTAGTTTTTTTTGGTTTTTTTTGTGAACCCTGAATTCGTTACCAGTCTGGTTTCTCGTTGTGGTGGTTATACACGTTCCCTGAGATACAGAGAGAGAGAGAGACAGATATATATATATATATATATATATATATATATATATATATATACATATATATATATATATATAGAGAGAGAGAGAGAGAGATTCAAAAGATTCAAGATTCAAGATTCAAAAACTTTATTACTCAGGGGGAGAGAGAGAGAGAGAGAGAGAGAGAGAGAGACAATCAAAGGAATATTTTCAAACATGACGAAGTAGAAGACGTCATGTAAGGTCCACGATGATGACGAAAAAATAACATTACGTCGACTATTGTTAGTGTGGTCTGTGACCAAGCTGCTGGGTTCAAGCAAAAATTCAAATTTACCATTTTTTTTATTTTTTATTGTTAAACAAAATAGATAATGGTTTTCAACTTTCTTCTAGTCAATTTAAATATTATATATATATATATATATATATATATATATATATATATATATATATATGAGCAGCACAGCACGCGAAAATCAAGCTAAAGTAGGGATTTATCAATTTTGAATTTGTATATATAACCACTACAAGCTTTAAAATCACAGATTAACATTTTTAAAAACCCAGAATGGATCTATCTGTCATAGATTTTTCTATGATTTTTTTTAATAGTTCGTGTGCCTGAGGAGTAGAAATGGAGAAATCAGCTCATGAAAAAACGGCATATTTATGTGTCTGTGACATAAAAAAACAAAAACAATAATTATCCTGAATATCTAAGTGGTGTCAAAAGATTCAGAACTGAATCAACTTTAAATTTCCATATGGAAGAGGCACACGAAACTTCATATATTCTCTCTGCACTATCAAAGGAAGACAAATATGGCAAGTGGAGGAGTGACGTCATGCAACAGAGAAAATTCAGCAACATGGAAAACCCACATATTTGTCTGCCTGTAACTATAAAACAAGAATTTTCCTGAACATATATGTGGTGTCAGATGATTCAGAATCAAGTAAATTTTAGATTTCGATATGTCAAAGGCACATGAAAATTCGTATTTTCAAAGACAAGAATGGCAAGTGGAGGAGTGACGTCATGCAGCCACAAGAGAGCCGACGGCGACAGTGTTTCACGCCCATAAGCTGATGCATGAATCTTTGGAACATCAGCTTAGATCCATATCAAACTAACGTTTACTAACTGCAGTCATGTGTACTGCCACATAATCAGCTGAACATAGACTCAGCGACCAGTCTCTAGGGCCTGGAAGCCCAAATCCACTGAATGTTACAACTGTTTGTATGCAGCTTTACCAACAGCTCCAGTGTCTTGACAAGAGTGGAGATCAGGTGTGAAAGTGGTTGAGGGAGTGAGAGTATGTGCATGCGTGCGTGCGTGTACACATGTACATATGTGTGCGCGTTTGTGCATTGTGCATGTGTACGTGTGCGTATGTGCGCGTGTGTGCCCGTGTGTATGCGTGTGTGCCCACGTGTACGTGTGCAGTTTATTAACGTTTGTGTGTGTAATATGTAAGTGTGCGCATGAACGCATACACGCACGCGCACGTGCGCACACACACACACACGCGCGCGCGCACGCATACGGCTGAAGGCAGCTTCCCAGGCTCCCGAACACAAGAAAATCTTGTAATATTCAGAGTGGGAAGGCACGTTTGATCCGCCAATCACAAATTGTTGAAAGACGTGGACTTGCCCAGAGTGACCGCGGAAGATATTTCACCAGAATTTGCTTTTGGTTAAGTTAGTGAAGCCGGGAAAGTCGCAACAATCATAGAGGAAGTTTTCTACTTTGACAGATCTAAATAATGACTTTAAAACAATGAAATAAAGATGGATGTGGGGTGTTGAAGATAGGATCGTTTCGTTTGCAGCACACAGCATGGCTTCGAAAAACACTACTATCAGATAGTGGTAAGAAATATGATATGTACCAGTTCTGTTAACTGCCCCCCTCCCTTCCCTTTTGTCACTTTTGATTTTGTTGTTGTTCAGCAGGGATCTCGCATA
This sequence comes from Babylonia areolata, assembly GCF_041734735.1. NCBI lineage: Eukaryota > Metazoa > Mollusca > Gastropoda > Neogastropoda > Buccinidae > Babylonia > Babylonia areolata. The sequence continues at coordinate 4,509,642 of NC_134908.1, forward strand.
AACCATGGCTTTGCTTGTTGGCAGAAGTAAAAGAAAAGCAAAGGACACATGAACAGTGTAAGCAAACTACGAATGCTTTCCTGATGATGATGGATAACCAGTCTAAGTTCCTGAGTAAATCGTTGAGCAGTTTGTTGCCCTGTTGTTTGATTCTCTGAGCAATCTGAGAGTCGTCAGCATGGTCAGACAGCTTCTCCTCACTAAAGAAAAGAAAAGTTTGGAAAATACTCCACCCACATCAGCAGCTCTTGAACGGCACACACAGAGCAGTTTATCTGAGAAAGTGCTTACATCTGGAGGTAGAACGGCGGGGATTGCAAAAAGGTGAGGGAAAGACCTTAGTGGACCATTCTACAAAAGCTCAAGAAACTTGATGTGAACTGATTCACTGCTCCTGCACAGTGGTGTGCAGAGAAAGGTGCAAATGCTGCAGGACCAACTTAAAGGGCAGATCCTTGTGTACAAATGGCAGGGACTGTCACAAAGACTAAACATTGCCCAGCTGGAAACCTCATTTCAGCAACTTTGTGATACCAGCTTGATGTTTTAGTTTTTCAGTCATGCTGAAACTATCAGAATTATTTATTTGGCTTTATAGAGTGCACATTATGTACTTCATGACTCTTGTAACCGCACATCCGATGACATGCATGTGGGATTTTCATCACAAAAAATCGTCCCCCACCCCTACCCCCAAACTTTCATCATCCCTCCTTTTACTTTGATGTCTCGTGAGAGTGATGACTAAATCAACGCCCAACAACCCCACCTTAACACCTGTTCAGAGCCATAAGTCTCTGATACAATCTCCTTTACAATTTCTGTGATATGGCCTGGTAGGTTTTGATTTTGGTGCTGAGCCTGATTCCCTTGTTGTTCCACAGCCTGTTGTTGAATCTGCCAAAGGCGGAGCTGGCCTTGGCGATGCACAGCATCACTTCTGTATCAAGTGCTGCATAAGGTGCTGCCTAGGTAGCAAAACTTGTCTACTGACTTGATCTCTGTGTCATGGATCTTGATTGCAGGTAGGGGGGAGGCACTGGCGTTCTGTGAGCTAGCTGGTTGGTACATGGACTCGGTCTTGCTGAGGCTGATGGCGAGTCCAAAGCGCCTGCAGGAGGTTGAGAACCTGTCCATAATGAACTGCATGTCCTCATGGGTGTGTGCAGCAAGCGCGCAGTCATCAGCGAAGAGGAACTCTCTCAACAGTGCCTCAAACACCCTGGACCTGCATGGAGTCGCCGCAAGTTGAAAAGTTTGCCATCTATGTGGAACTGAATGTAGATGCCCTGGACACATTCTTGGAAGGCATCAATCAGCATGGCAGAGAAGAGAATGGAGAACAGTGTGGGTCCAGGACGCAGCACTGCTTCACTCCATTTACCACAGGGAACGGATCCGACATGTCAGTAATTTCCTGTACTCTCGCCTGCATGCCATCGTATATACATATAGAATGTATATATATATCTCTGTGTGTGTGTGTGTGTGTGTGTGTGTGTGTGTGTGTCCGTCCATACAGTTAAAGCCTGACTAATGTGTTTGGTTATGCTGCTGTCAGGCATCTGCCCAGAAAATATGGTGAGCTATGAGTTTGTACAACGTTGTAAAAGCCTTTTGACTGTGTTATTAAACACAAACTGTCCGAGAATGTGAATTCTTTTTCACTTCATGGAGGGAGGGGGGAAGCGGGACGAGAGAGTGAGGGAGACAGAGAGAGACAGATACAGAAAGACAAAGAGAGAGACCGAGAGAGAGACACAGAGAGAGAGAAACTCACAGACTCACTTAAGGAAAGAGAGAAAGAGACACAGAGAGAGAAAACATCATGATAATGTGAAAAGTCACTACAGTGTGTGTATTAACTTTCCATCAGTTCTGAATGGGATTCCAGCCATTTACGAAGTTCAGTTTCATTAGCTTTCCTTCTCTTTTCAGCCAAAGTGTTGAGCGTGTACATGAAAGGATTCACAGCAGAGTTCAATGGTAAAACGAATACAGCCAGGGCCACATTCACTTCTGCAGGAATGGCAATTCCTGCCAAAGCCAGCGTCCCACACAAACCGATGGGAAACCAGCACATAAAATCAGTTACTGCAATCGTCATCAGTCGCCGAGCTATGGTCATGTCCTGTGACACTTTGGTAGAATCAGTCTTCAAAGTATTGTCCTGTACTGTCCAATAAATAAATACCTGACCAGCACAGATAAATAAAAAGAGAATAAAGTTCAGGTAAATCAGAATACCAATAGAATACAGTTTTCCTTTGAAATCTCGTCTTGTAACAGGTAAAGGAATACAAATACCTGTCTGGCTATAGAACTCCCAGTGTGATGTAACTGGAAGTAATGGTACCAAGGCTACAAACCAGCCAACCAGCCAAGTACACATACAAGCCACTGCTGCTGATGTTCTGCCAAACCTCTTGGTGCTGAAAGGAAAGCGAAGGACAATAAAACGATCCAGTGTAATAAGCCAGATACTAAAGGCAGATACCTCACTGGACAACAGAGACAAAAAGCCAGCTGCCTTACAGTTCGCACTGTTTTTCCATGTATCATCATTGTGGAGGTATTGTCCACGGAACCGTTCATCAGCCACTCCAATGATAGCAATGTAGACACCCATCAGAAAATCAGCCATGGTTAGGCTAACGACAAACACACTGAATCCACTAGAAGACGTCATGCTCTTCATTACCATACGAGCACAACAGCAGAAAACATTACCAGTCAGAGACAGACAGGCGACCAACCACAGAAACCCACGGTATGCCCACGACTGCAACAGATCTCTACATGAAGAAATTTCATCTTTTGGGGCAATGCAAGCTGATTCAGCATCGTCAAAGGTGTATGGAAGTATTTCATTACAGCAAAGTTTATAGTTTTGTGTAGATATAAAGCGCAGTTTAGAAACAGCTTTAAATATGTCAGGCGGAAATATTTTAACAGGGCTACCATCCATGTAGAGCTCAGTTAACTGTGGTGTGAACTGAAATCCATCTGAACTGACTGTGTGAATGGAAGTGAAAGTTAAGTTCAGTTTCTGTATGTGACGAAACAGCGACAGGACTTTAGAGTCAAACACTGTCAGCATGGTGTGGGACAGATCCAGCTCTGTGAGTGCACTGTGCTGGTTAACAGGTGAGAGACCAGTGTGGAGTGAGGTAAGGGGATTGCTGGAAAGAGAGAGTGCCTGGAGGTTGTGTAACCCAAGAAGAGACGTCAGGTTGACATACTGCAGTTTGTTGCTACTGAGGTCAAGGAACCTCATATTTACCAAGTATGTTAAATGAATGTGGGTTATAGAACAGTGTGCGAAAACCACAGCAATAAGGAGGGTATTGTGACTCACATCAGTCAGTGTCATACCTGAGCCTGTTGCATCCAGGTTGCGGAGCTGAGGAAAGAGAGCTGCAGAGAAAGGCTGAGGACACAGAAATGAGTGACCTTGACAAAGACAGTTCACAGGACAGGTTATGTCACATGCTAATTCATCATCATTCATTGGGCAGTGAGGCCAACCATCACACATGTGGTCACTATGTAAACATATTGTTGAAAGTCTGCATCGGAAAAGTCCTGGACATTTCAGTTGTTCACACCCCTCTTCATCCTCGTGGTTACTGCAATCGTACATCCCATTGCAGCGTGTGTAGACAGGCAGGCAGTTATTGACTTCACCAGGGCAGCGATAGTGGCTGTCGGGACAGGACTCACTGATATTCATTGAAGTGGAGATGAAGTATCTGATGCCGTCAAAGTCGACAAGAGCTGGGTGTGGACTGAATTGTCTTTGGAAGTCTGTGAGTCTAGATGCACGACAGTTCTGTTCATCTGACTCATCCAGACAGTGGAACACTCGATCACAAACCTTGTCAAATGATACACACTGACTGTTAGCGCATCTGAATGCACTTATACAAGCATGGTATTCACAAAAGGATTCATCACTCATATCCTTGCAGTCATTAATAAAGTCGCATACAAGAGTGTATGATATCATTGTGGAATCACGTTCACACACAAATAAGCGGTCTTCAGAAAGCTGACGACCTGTTGAGTCAGATGTGTTGTGTGACAGCTCACCAGAAAAAGTGCAAGGCTCTGTGTATTGTTCACCACACACTGTATGCTGGTTAGAACCACACAGATAAAAAGAATGAGTCAACTGTCCATCAGGGCATGCATGCCACTGTCCTTCAGACAGCAAAACGTTTGTGCTGGTCAAAGAAATTACCTGTGTGTTATAAAGATTTATCTGTGTCTTGGCTTGTGTGAATTCACAAAATGCCCCCTTTTCAGACATGTCGTGAGTTTGAATATCACAATAATGAAAGCCAAAACAAATTCCTCGGAAGTATAAACATAAAGGTTTTGGTATTGCAGGAAACACAGAAGCGTCGCAGATATTGATGTGATGGTGAACGACTGTTCCATCTGTGTGAATAACAGAGTGTGTATAGATGTTTACCACTGACCTGCTTCCTATGGACAAACCTGTCAACCAGGAAGAAAGAGGGTGACTTGTTTTTGTTTTGTTGTGAATATCATACCAGTCAAAAACGCACTTAGGCATACCAAGCCAGCCACCAATGGATCTGCAATAATCATCAGCTATCTCGACGCCTTTCGTTTTTTCACTGACAAATCCACGCAGGCTGTCAACAATTTTATAACATCGGTCACAGATCGATAAAAGTCCATTGCAATGGTCGTCATTGTATGGACAGGGGCGTGTTTCATTCTGTCCATCTTCACACTCTGTTTTAACATTGCATAACACATCAGGACAGAAGTTTACGTGATTCTTTATTCACCAGTTCCATCGACAACAACGTTGCTTAAGAGGGACTTTGTCATTCTCTTAAGAGAGAATGAACATAGACTTATAACTCCTTTTTATCCGTGTAAATCTAGGCAATGGTAGATCGTAAGTTTAGCAGCACATGCCAGCCGGCCGTGTTGTCTGGACACTGAATTCGTCTTTCTATGTTGTATTGTATTGTATTGCATTGTATTGCATTGTATTGTATTGTATTGTGTTGTATTGTGTTCTTTTCTGTTGTGTTGCATTGTATTGTATTGTATTGTTTTGCATTGTATTGTATTGTGTTCTTTTGTGTTGTATTATGTTGTGTAGTGTAGTGTAGTGCAATGTAGTGTAGTGTAGTGTTGTGCTGTGTTGTGTTATATTCTTTTGTATTGTATTCTATTATGTAGTGTAGTGCAGTGTAGTGCTGTGTAGTGTAGTTTTGTGTGCATTGAGCTACCTAGACAACTCGGAAGGTGGGCCAACGAAACGTGAAGGTAAAGAAGGAGAACAACAACAACAGGAAGACATCTTTAGAAAGACGATTACAAAACACTCTCCTTTCTGCAAACTGCATTTCATCAATTAAATCAATTGAATTCATCTTCGCTTAGTGCCCAGCCAAACGCAGACTTTAAAACACGTCACAAAACAAATGAATAAAATAACATGGAAGTAGTAGTAGTAGTAGTAGTAGTAGTAGTAGCAGCAATAGTAGTAGTAGTAGTAGAAGAAGAAGAAGAAAAAGAAGGAGAGTTACGAGCAAAGAAACATTCCAAAACTGACAGTGACATCACCTCTCTTTCTAAATGTTATGTCTACATCGTGTTTCTGCATGTTTCCAGTGAATATTTGTCACTGAAACGCTCCCAGTTTCAGTTCAGTATACTCAAACTGAAACTGAAAAACTGAAACAGCAACACCAGCAACAATTCTGTTATTTGTCGTATTTGTATTTCTTTAGCGTGACCAAGAACTGCCAGCAGAGACTGAGGTGCAAGTGACAGACACATGAAAGAAACAAATTATGGTTAAAATGCACCAGCCAAAGCAGTCATGTTCGATTTCATGTCTCTCTTTCGCTGATAACAGTCTCTATCAAACCACTCACTCACTACGGCCAGTCCTCTCTTCTCCTCTACACAGACCCCTCGGATGTCCAGTGGGTGTCTGAATGACCCAACCTTTAGCTTCCGTCGTCAGAATTGTGGTATTCTTTGTCAACATTCACCTCTTCAGTATAAGAGCCTTCCGCTTGCAATATTTTGATGGTGGTAATTGGGGTGAAACGCTGTTAACGTCATCTCTTTCGCCATTCGTATGGAGAGAGTTAAAATGCACCAGCCAAAGCAGTCATGTTCGATTTGATGTCTCTCTTTCGCTGGTAACAGTATCAGTATTACGCAACGAAGTCATAAATAGATAGTAAAGTAAGCAGCAAATGTTAGTCTGAAACAATTCCACTTTTGCTTCTGCGTCATTCATGATTGGCTGGGTGATTGAAAATCTAACCAGTTTATTTTCCATACGATAAATCTATTCCTCTATGCATGGTAAAACCAAAGCTGCAATGAATTCTTCGGATGAAAAATTATTCGAAATGTTTCTTTGACTAATATCATATTGTTTTGTTTTTTTTGTTTGTTTGTTTGTTTTTGGATTCTTAAATAAATTTCGATCGTGTGATTCTTTTAGTGGGTTTTCTTTCTGTTTGTCTCCATAACTCATTCATGACGTCTTAATTCTGCATGGCAGTATTCAGAAAAGCTTGTGAGGGGGGGTAATTCTCGTTGTAAATTTCCCATCTAATTGCCTTTGAAGTGAAGATCACCCATTGTTCTGCCGTCACATAGATCCTTGTCAATACACAATTGCATTCATTTTCTGTCTTCTGTTTGTTTGTTTTTCAGAAGAAGGATTCACAAAAATCTTATCGCACTCTGTATCAAAAGAGAAAGTTCATTGCAAATTCAATACATTCTTATCAGTGTTCATTTTAATGTAATCAGTAACTTGTCCATTTTGTGTATCAAATCACCACACGATATTCCTTTTCCTGTCAATTTCTTTTTTCTTTCACGCTGTCTGTTTTGTCTCATATGCTCATGCTGATGTCTCGTCCAAATGGCGTCCAAATGTTTGTGAAGGGATACAAATCCTTCCGATATAAGTACTGCTCTTGTTGTTTCTCCCAGGAATCATGAATCATCGTGTGTGTGTGTGTGTGTATGTGTGTGTGTGTATGTGTGTGTGTGTGTATGTGTGTGTGTGTGTGTGTGTGTGTGTATGTGTGTATGTGTGTGTGTGTGTGTGTGTGTGTGTGTGTGCGTGTGTGTGTGTGTGTGTGTGTGCGTGTGTGTGTGTGTGTGTTTGTGTGTGTGTGTGTGTGCGTGTGTGTGTGTGTGTGTGTGTGTGCGTACGTATGTGCGTGCGTGTGTGGGTGTGTCAGTTCGTTTGTATACGTGTTTGTCTGTGCACCCATGTTTGTGTGTGTGTGTGTGTGTGCGCGCGCGCGTTTGTGACTGTTTGTGAATGAAATATAACTTGTGCGATTACTGTAAAGGAAACGTTTGACACGTTTGAATTAAAGGCCAAAGAGAGACAGAAAAAGCGAGAGTTGATTTATTTATTACTCTGCCCTGATAACAAATCATTCCCCGCCCCCTCCCTCCAGTCACGTACTTTCACCCCCTTGAATGAGTCATGAAGACACCTCCCAGAGATTGTTCGTCGTTATTCTTGGCAACGCTACTGACTGAGACAGAGAGTGGTGTGATGAAAACAGTGTCAGTCTTGTTTTTCTCTAACTCTCTCGGGACGAAAGCTTCTTGTTGACACGTTCACCTGTGTCTGTTTCCAATAAGATAGAAATTACTTGTTCTCTATCTTTAAGACACTACAAGAAGTGAATGACTTGTCTGTTTCTGATAAGATAAGAAATGAATACATTTTTGTTTGTTTCAGACCTTTAAAACAATTTCCTTAAGACATGAATAAATTGTCTGTTTCGGATTTTTGAAATAAGACAAGTGATGAGTGCCGTTATTTCCAATCTTTCAAAGAAGACAAGATATGGCTACCTTGTATGTTTCTGATCTTCAAAACAAGACAAGATACGAATACCTCTGTCTGTTTCCTATCTTTAAGACAAGATATGATTATGATAGGAATAACATGTCTATATCCGAGCTTAAAGATATGACAAGATGGGAATACCTTGTCAATTTCCGAGCTCTAAAACGAGACAGGTTATCAATACATTTATTATCACTTAAAGAGAACATACAGAAGACTCAGCAAGACAACTCTTCAAATCAATAACATATCAGAACTTCAAGAATATACATGAGTGTGTATATATATATATATATATATATATAGAGAGAGAGAGAGAGAGAGAGAGAGAGAGAGAGAGAGGTTAGTGGCAATAAGATGACACAATTTTATGTGTTGGATTCTGAGATATGTATGCAATCTTAGTACTTTTTACAAGTAGATGGGTCTTTCGTCTAACATCCTGACTTGACTCAAAGGTACAGTGTAAACGTTTGTTATTTAATTATCAATATCTATGTCCACTCCATTACAATGTAATAAAGCAAGGATAATGTTGCTCTTAAGGACACGCTCATAATGGAGATACATTTTCTTCAGGCTGCAAAGGGTGTAGATCAGACGTATGTTACGAGGTTATGTCTTTTTTTTTTATCCAAAGATGACAGACTGCCCAACAGTTGTTTTACATGTACAGAATAAGTATGTGCTGAATCGCCATGGCACAACGGCTTCTACTCTGAATCTGAGTATTTCTCCTCTCTCTCTCTCTCTCTCTCTCTCTCTCTCTCTCTCTCTCTCTCTCTCTCTCTCTCTCTCTCTCTCTCTCTCTCACTTTCTCTCTATGGCGAGACAGGTCGTTACCCTCTGTATGTATATTCCTTCTTGTCACGTATAAAGTACTGGATCAGACTTACAAGAATGGATGAAAATAGACTTCCTCGTAAATCTTATAAAATGCTTCTATCGCTATGTGATCAAGACAAAGAGTGCTGGGCATCTCAGGTACGAAACACTTTGTATAAATTTGGATTCGGCTTTGTTTGGGAAAATCAAGGTGAAGATAATGCAAGAGGATTCTTGAATGATTTCAAACAAAGACTGATCGATTGCCATAGTCAAAACTGGCACGACCATCTTCACAGCAGCAGCAGGTTTAGCGTTTATCGAAATTTCAAATCATCCACTGGAATCTTACTTTACAGCAGTTAAAAATAAACACATAAGAGATGTGCTTATAAGGTTTAGAATAGGAGCCTCGGATATCCGTACACATAAGATGAGATTTGCTTTCGTCAGTCCAAACGACCTGAAATGTCCACTATGTAACGCTGGTATTGAAGACGAGATACATACTTTATTTTACTGTAAATCTCTTAACGATCTGAGACATAAATACATTCCATGTTGGTACACGAAACATCCCTCTGACAAAAGTTTAGAATTTATAATGCATGACACAAAAATCCTTTATGATCCAGGTCGCTTTATTTATCACTCTAATAAACGTCGTGCTGCTTTATTATGATAACGGGCACAACCTGAGTTCTGTTATGTTTAACGTACATGTTTAAGCGGATTTGCTCACGATGGAAGGCATTTACCTTTTTGAATTTTCGATTCATGTGTTTGCATGCCCGGTTTTACAAAATCGAGTCTGCGCGCGCGCAAGTGTGTGTGTGTGTGGGGGGGGGGAGATGTGGGAGGGGGTGTGGAGGTGTGGGATGGGGTGTGTGTGTGTGTTCAACATTGTAATGGGTCAGAAGGCCTTCTACAATAAAACATTTCTGAGTTCTGAGTTCTGAGTTCTCTCTCTCTCTCTCTCTCTCTCTCTCTCTCTCTCTCTCTCTCTTCCTTATGCTTGACTTGTATATTGTGAGTGGATCGTGCAGCAGTGACACAGAAGGCGAATTTACTTTTGTGTCACCACACGATTATTTTCTTATACCTGAAGATTTACGAGCAGCGTATCATCTACACATTGATGATTGTTTATATTCATGGCACCTACCAGTAGTACTAAAGTGGGAAAATAGTCAATGCAATGAAGAGAGTCAGGAACCAAAGGGGTGGAGGGGGGGGGGTTCCTCTGATGAAATCAGGATTATTTGGAATGTTGAGAAGTTGTAGATATATACAGAGGAGCTAGACAGCAATGATTTCAAAGATACTCTAAGTGAAGCTCACGGTATGTCAGATTTAGATGTTGATAGCGGGGTTAAATTGTTTACAAACGCTCTGCAGAGAGCAGCTGCTTGTATGGTTAGAAAGGTCAGAAAAAATAAGAAAAAATTTAATGACTGGTTTGATATGGAATGCAGACAGCAGAAGAAATGGGCCAGAAGACTATGTTAAGGAGAGGAAGGATTATGTTATGCTAAAACGGACAAAGAAACGAGCGCACGAAGAAGAAATTTTAGAAAAATTAAGAAACTGCGTCCATGACCCTGAGCTGTTCTGGTGAATAATAAGATCTGTTAAATGGAAAGCAGTGGTTTATATTGACATTAGCTCCAAACAGTGGCATAAACACTTTTCTAATAGTTCTGACCAGGAAGAAGTAATGACGGAAGAAGCGGTAGATTTTGAGGAAGAACTTCTATTCAATGACCCAATTCCAGAACAGGAAATCACAACGGGTATAAAAGCCCTGAAATTGGGTAAAAGCGCCGGCCAGATCAAATTGTCGGTGAAATGCTAAAAAATGCAAACAGTAATGTTATGAAATTCCTAGTGACCCTATTCAAAAAAAAAAAAAAAAAAGGAACAATTCCGTCGGACCGGGCAAATTCCATTATTGTGCCTATACATAAAAAGGGAGACACAAACAACCTAGACAATTACAGAGGAGTAGCCTTGACAAGTACAATTAGTAAAATATATACACACATCTTAAATCGAAGATTAAAGAAGAGAGGCAAGGCCTTCAAGACTCACTTGTGATGCACTTTAAAAAAAATCTAATCGTTAAAAAATTAAGGTGTTCTGTATTTGTTATTATAAAGCTTCGGGATAAAAAAAAAAAAGAAGAAAAAAAAAAAGAAGTCCTGACCAGATTCGAACCCCGCGTGTTCGGGTGAGAAGAAACTGTCTTACCCATTACACTATCGTGGCTCCTTAACTGACGTTCTAAAATTTAATATTTAAACATACTGTTTTAAAGAGCGATAAATCGATTGCGGTATTCGCAGTGAGAACGCAGTTTAAATCATATTATTCTGGTGTATCTTGGGCATTCAAAAAATCTTTAAGGGCAATAAAAAATTCTTTTTAAGTCCGCGGTAAAGGACACGTGGCTATCGCCGCAATCACACTGCAACATTTAGCCGTTTTCTCTTGATCTAGATAGATGTACAAGTTACACTGACCCGCCGGGAATGTAGTACGACACGGTTGATCGATTCAATTTCTCTTTTATGTCCATTCTAGTTTTATAGTTTTAAAGTTGATATGAAAATTTAGTATTTTGTTAAACTGATAACATGTAGAGCCAAGTACAAGTACTTCTAAACGTCGTATGAAGTGAAAAGGACTTCATTTTGAGAAAAGTCAAGACTGGAAATTTTTTCGTTTCATCAATTCAAGGGTATTAACTCACATGGTTTACAATTTTTAACTGTGAATTCCGACTGATTCTGTGGATATTTTTATGGCAGTTTGGGGCATAATCTAGTTAGTGATGAGGCATTCACAAATCTTTCTCTGAATAAATATTTAACAGTCTCCTTCTCCAACTTTCCATCACATGTTATCGTGTATTGTCGATTGAATACAGGATTGAACGGGCAGGTCAACAACTTGAAACAAAAAGGCGTCGTTCGCGTTCGCGAAGAATATGAGCACGCGCTTTGAATGTGTATAAATATGTGTACTCAATCGATTTTTGCCCATGACCTTCAAGGCTCAGCCAATAGATCTATAAAGTCCACTCGTATTGATTTTAGTATTTTCCGAAAAAGACCACTTGGGCGAATAAACATAGTGAAAGCCCTGTACACTGAGAGTAAAACACACAAGCTTTTTATATATTAAGTATAATTTCAAAATGTAATGTTTAAGATGAGACAGATCAGCAAATTAAGTCCCCTAGCGTTAATTACAGATTAATTTCCCTTTTTTGCTATCTGCACCAAAACGTTTGCAAAATAAATATAACTTCCATGCTTAGCAAAAGAAGTTCCTGTTTGAACAAAACATTATAATAATGACTGCTCTTGTTGTTGTGTCAGAATATCAGATCAAAGTGCCAAGTTTAGAGAATAAAAAATATAAATATAACAGTAAATGCAGTTTGCACATAATTTGGCTTCTTTTTTATTTTTTTGTGCCCATCCCAGAGCTGCAATATCGTTTTAAACAAGATGACTGGAAAGAACTGAATTTTTCCTATTTTTATGCCTAATTTGGTGTCAACTGACAAAGTATTTGCACACACACACACACACAAACACACACACACAAACACACACACACACACACACACACACACACAAACACACACACACACACACACACACACACACACACACACACACACACACACACAAACACACACACACAAACACACACACACACACACACACACACACACACACACAACCGAACACCGGGTTAAAACATAGACTCACTTTGTTTACACAAGTGAGTCAAAAATGGACAGAATTTGAAGAAAAAAAAAACATAGAGGAACAGGCGGGCTCTAGAACAGTTTATAGTACTGTCGACCATAATTATATTTACTTGATACGCTTTATTCCAAAAGCATCTTTAACTCTCTCCATACGAACGGCGAAAGAGACGACGCTAACAGCATTTCACCCCAATTACCATCATCAAAACATTGGAAGCGGAAGGCTCTTATACTGAAGAGGTGAATGTTGACAAAGAATACCACAATTCTTACGACGGAAGCTAAAGTTTGGGTCATTCAGACACCCACTGGATATCCGAGGGGTCTGTGTGGAGGAGAAGAGAGGACTGGCCGTACTGAGTGAGTTAACGTAAGACTAAGCTATACGCAGTATTCGTAGACTTCAAAAAAGCATTTGATTCTGTGAACAGAAACATCCTGTGGAGAACCCAAAGAAAAAGCGGGGTTTATGGAAAGTTTTACATGGCTGTTAAAAGCATCTATGATTCTGTGCTTGTATGTGTTCGTGACAAAGGTATTTATTCAGACTTTTTTCAGTGTCCACGAGGAGTTAAACATGTTGACGTGGATTACAAATGAGACCTGGCACAACAAAATTGTTCTTAATGCTATTTGCTGATGTCTGACACACTCATAGGGACACAAAATCAATCAAATGCCCTTAAGCAAGAAACAGACAGACTACATGATTATTTGATGATTTATATGTACTTCAGTATGTATTTGTATTGATATGATGTGTGTCGATGTTACATGCGTAAATATTTATTATATGATTCATATGTACTTTGTTTTCTGTGTACTGTCCAAACCTTGGAGACGAACGATTGAAAACAGGCACAGTACCCCCCTGTCACGTGTACATTGAGCTAATGACAAAGTGCCCAAGTTTATGTTGTTTCAGTTCTGTTTTTTTCCTTTCAATTCCATTTCATCTGTTTTCCACCATTTTGTTCTGATTAGTTCCTACTATCACAAGAACTTTTCAGCCATTGACATAAAACATTTCAGTGTTCAGTGTTCTCTCTGTCTCTCTCACTCACTCACTTTCACACACACACACACACACACACACACACACACACACACACACACACACACACACACACACACACACACACACACACACATGCGAGTGCACACACACACTCACACGCAAACACACACACGCACGCACACACGCACACAAACAAACAAACAAACAAACAAACACACACACACGCACACACATACACTCACACACATCACCATGACTATCACCACAAATAAATGATTATACACCACACAGTTTCGGGACTAGATTTGCTATGAAATACATTATTCACATCAAAATGTCTTGACTTCACTACATGGTCACGAAAATAACCAAACTACAATGGACACAGTGTCACCTTCAAGTCTCACCAGAACGGGCAGTGTACATGTCTTTTCCGAGTCGATCTCAGTGTTGTGTGGACTGGTACACTGCCTCCTGATTGTGTGCGCTGATATAACCACACATCAGTGGAGTGTGAACAGCATATACATGAATACCTGGGCTGGTCCACAGAATATCAGTGACATGTGTCCAGGTGTAGAGCACTTTCTAAACCAAAGCAACACGAGCATCACGGTGTTGCAGGTCAATGCGTCAGACTGTAAACGGAAGTTACCACAACACACAACACAACAGGGAGTGGTGTACGGGGTGTGTGGTGATTTCAACATGTTCTGTAAACTGCATGTAAGGGCGCCACAGGGTATGAAAGTACGTGCGCTTGTAGACAGACTGGTGTACTGGTGTGATTCTAAGCACAGAAAAACTACAATATACGTGCCATTCTTTTCAGAGTATTATTTGTTATGTAATCGTCATACCCTTGGGCAAATGTTTGTTGAATCCCATTTCGGAAACAGCATAGTGATCACAAACGTCAACAGTTCTATGGGACAAGTTTCTTTTGAAACAATTAACGGTCACCAATTTATTGTTAAATATATACGTGAATATTCTGGATATGTATCAACACCATACGTAAGCGTTTTACATGCAGACATGGATTTTAGTGTGGAATGGAGAGTACCCTCTGGATGGATCATGATGAGTATTCAACAGATATGGAAAGTTGAGAGGTGTGCTGGTCATTCTGATAAACGTTACTGGATAGAATTTCATTCAAAACCTAATACAACTCGCCAAAGTGTTGAACGTATTTGCAGTTCTGATAATCCATCATCTAAAATATTTTACACATCATACCTAAAGATCCTCCTTCACTACTGGGAAGAACATCATCCTGGTCTCAGAATATTTGTGTCTATGCTGTCTGTAAATAATCAGCCTGTAAAGTTTACAAACGGCATTTACAATTGCTCTGTAAACTACTACGCTAATTTTCAACGTCATCTGGACTGCAATCTGAAGTCAGAGTGTGAAGATGGACGGGATGAAACAGAACACTGCCCCTTCAGCAGTCCTGACTGCCAGGGGTTGGTGGCTTCACGTAACAAGTGTTACATGTTAGTCTCCATGGACACACACATTCTCGCCCTATTGTCCCATTATGAGTGTTTGAAAATAGGTGGAAGATTAGCTTCAGCAAAATCCAGAAAGGAACAGGTGAATTTTCAAAATCTCTTTAAACAATTCAATAAATTTGAAGCACCCATAGGTTTAATGTGTGGTTGGGACTCTGTGCCGTATGCATATAGAAAGTTTTGTAAATGGTCTGACAACACTGTGGTGTACACCATGACTCACTTCAGTTTACAGACACCGTACCTGCCCTCAGCACGTGCTCGTCAAATTATACTGAAGAACATGCGGTTAAGGTTCGAGTTCTCCTTTTATATAAACTACGCAACAATGCTCATAATTTGTGAAATACTGTTGAGCAATGCTCCATACTCACAAGTGTCACTGGCTCATTTTCACTTACCAGAAGCAATCTTTAACCATACGAAACAGACCTTATCAATTTCAACAGACAATAAAATTACACATGTTTTTTTTTCACATCATTCAAGAAGTCTGTGTATGAAAACAATGTATGCACCACCTTGTATACACATGAACATGACTAATGGAGAGCATACTGACATGTTTGTGATGGGAAGGAAAACCACATCCATATACACCATGTTTAGTTGTGATGATGGTGTCACAGCTGTGCAGCACACCCTTGTATGTGACTTCAGGCCAGACTGTCCAGATAGTGCCGATGAGTCATTTTGTGAACACCCTTCATGCACTGGTTTTCTATGTTCTAACAGTCAATGTGTATCACTCAGTCAACGTTGCAACCAATACGCAGATTGTGTGGACGATTCTGATGAGGTTGGGTGTCCTGATGACTACAGCTTCCTGGCTGATGTCAAAGAGAAAGACATGAAGCAAAGGTTTTATGTGAATCTGGATGGGACAGGTTACTTCACTCAACAGGTGGTGACAGCTGATGACTCTTGTCCTCACAGTCATTATCGCTGCACAGCTGAGTGGTTGTATTGTCTGCCTGTATACACCCGGTGTAACGGATTTTCTGACTGTGTGTATGGAGAAGACGAACAAGACTGTGAGACAGCAACGTGTCCTGGTTACTACCAGTGTCAATGGTCCAGAGTTTGTGTCCATGGAGATCATCTGTGTGATGGCTGGGGTCAGTGTCCACAGCGGGATGATGAACTGTTGTGTGACAGGATCTGTCCTGAAGGTTGTCTATGTCAAGGTTATGTTTTCCTTTGTAACAAACCATTTCCTCCAGAACTATATCTTCACTTACGTTATGTAGACGCGAGAGGTTCAAACATGTCAATGGATTATTTCAATAAAAACAAATATCTGGTTAATTTGACGCTGTCCAAGTGCTCCCTTCATAATATTTCAATCACAATGCTTGCAAACCTGAAATATTTAGATCTTGCCAATAACAACCTAAGAACATTCAATATGACAGTTTTTCTTGAGCTTCGAAACTTAAGAGTTCTTCACTTACAACACAATCCTTTTCGAATGATGAACAGTGAAGCAAAAAAGGACGTCCATTATGAATTGACACGAGTGGATGTATCAAAAACATATCTGAATATCTTTTTCAATAATTTATCCTTTCATTTGCCTAATCTGCAGTTTTTGAATGTGTCATTCTGTGCTATTGAAACTATCGGACCAGTGGGTTTTAAAAATATGCCACATCTCAAAGAGCTGGATATAAAGGGGAATAGAGTTACTGACTTCCCTTCAGATCTGTTTTCATCTTATGATCAACTGGATCGTATCTTTTCATCAAACTACAGATTTTGCTGCGTGGATTTATTTCCCAAGCACAAAACTAACTGTTTGGCACCACACACTGTACTCCCTTCGTGTACAGCACTGCTACCAACTGAACTGTACAGAATTTTCTTCTGCTTGATTGGCGTTTCTGCCATGATAGGCAATTTTGTGTGTTTGATGACTTCACATGCTGTGAAACAAATTATTGGAAGCAGTTCCATCAGTGCTGTTGTCCATCTTCAGTTTGCTGATATGTGTATGGGAAGTCACGTCAGCATTATCGTGACAGCAGACACTGTATTTTACGGAAAGTACATCCAGATTGAAAAAGCATGGACAAATGGTATAATCTGCAAGTTGGCAGGGTTTCTTTTCCTTCTGTCAAGTACAGTATTAAACCTGATTATTTGGTATATAACATTGTATCACATTTCTGTACTTTGTTTCCCGAAAGGTGGAAGGAGATTACCATTACCAGCTGCAGGCTGTGTGTGGATTGTTGGGATTTTGTTGGCAACAATTCCATTTCTCCCTGGACTATCCCACTGGGGCCTCCAGGGTCAGTCTGGTCTCTGTCGTCTGGCTTTATTTGATCACCATAACTCTGGACATTACTTCAGATGGTTTACAGTTATTGTGACAGTCAATCTTATTTTATGTGTGATGATTGTAGCTGGGCATGCTGTCATCTGTAAAGAAACACCAAAGTACAGAACAACTCTCAATCCCACAGAGACACCATTGCATTCTTCAGTGCATGTTATGAGAAAAGTGGCTGTTACAGATGCTGCTTCCTGGCTGGCGTTCGGACTGGTGATGATGATGAGTTCACATGGCGTTACTGGTTTCGATACGATCCATGACACCATGGTTGTGTTCGTGTTGCCTTTCAACTCTGCTCTCAACCCACTTCTCTACATGTGGGCGGTCAACTCACAATGGCGACGTCAGCAACAAGAAGATAAATTAATCCAGGTGTTAAAAGCAAGGCTTGCCCAAACAAGAAATAAAAAATGATTTTTGTTTTTGCAATGCATATATTGAGAGAGGGAAAGAGAGAGAGAGAGAGAGAGAGAGAGAGAGAGAGAGAGAGAGAGAGAGAGACTCATACACAGACTGAGACTCAAACTCAGAATCATTTTCTTTATTCACTTAGGACCATTGTCCCACATATACAAGAGAGACAGAGGAAGAGAGACAGACAGACAGATGGAAAGACAGAAAGACAGAGACAGAGAGACACACACACGATTAGCAGTACCTTTATGAGGTATATCCAAAGAATGGATACATTACTCTGATTTTTTTTCATTACCATGTTGATTTATGCATATCTGTGCAATATGATGTCGACATCTGAAACATGTTACTCGGTATGAGCGCGATCTTTAGACGTTTGAATGAGATCGGTAGTTTCCCGCTTTTGTTTCCAATATTCAGGGACCTATTTTAAGCGAAATAGTTTTGATACACTTACATTTCTAGTGCTTACTCAAGAGGTGTATGCCATCACGCCAGATTAGATGACAAACCCTTTAGTCTGGCTCGTCTGTGTGTGGAAACCAATGGCTCCTGGTGAAGATTTCAGAAATGTGATGGATACATATGGATACATTATATGAAAATATAAACACAAGCAGCTGTCTGTCTGTGTGACATGTTCTGTTCTTGACACTGAGATATGTGTTTGTACAACGTTGTTAAAGCATTTTGACTGTGGTATTAAACACAAAATGTCCGAGAATTCGATTTCTTTTTCACTTCGTGGAGGGAGGGGGAAGAAGGGAGAGACAGAGAGAGTGAGATAGATTGACAGGCTGACACAAGAAAAGAGAGAAAGAAGATAGAGAGGGAGAGAGAGACTGGGTCACTCAGATCCCTGCTGCCTCTGGCTGACCCGCGTCATTCCCCCGATGACGTCACCTGGACGCAACGAGAGAAGTCCCCGTCTCCACCCCCGCTGCCACTGTCACGCTGACGCTGACCCAGAGTTGGACAGTGTCCAAGGGGTGAGGAGGGGACAGAGATAGTCCCGCTGACACCTGTTGTACCGCCCTGCTCCGTGTCCACTGCCACCCCTCTGACCACCTCACTGTCAACGCCACGTGATTCCTCACGTTGATCGGCGGAGACAACCATCTCCGCCCCCACTTGGTTCGGAGCTAGAGCACTGTGTACTGGTGAACTGACAGACACGTCATGTGTTACTACTGCACACTCTGCACGCCCACCCCTTACAACTTGTGCATAGGTTCGACTGTCAGGGAGCCTAGGCCCGATCACTAGCTGACCTTTCTGGAAATACGCCCTCTTTCCCTCTCGCCTTGCCTCGTCAACAATATGGGCCTGTGCGTTGGTGAGATCATTTGCAATCCTTACCACTCTTTCCTGCAGCCTCCGTAGTGAGAACACGGCGTGCTGCACGCAGTATGCAGAGAGGAGCAGTGGCACGTGCAGTGCAAGCTGACATACACTGTCAATGACACGCACCTCTCTCTCAACACATGACATTGTTCCCTTTCTGTTTGACACTCACGTCAAATATGCACCATCGGGTGACATCAGCTTCTACACATTCCAACAAAAAGTGTTAAACAGCGACAAGACCATGCCAAATATGTACCATCGGGTGACATCAGCTTGTACACATTCCAACAAAAAGTGTTAAACAGCGACAAGACCATGCCACACAGTACAAAAGCAATGCAAACATCAGTCGATGTCAAATGTGTCTCAGTGTCCATGTCATCTCTCACCTGCAAATGTTCACGTGTTCCCCTACTTGACCCAGACTGTAACCGTCCACAGAAGATACCGATAGCAGCCTTCCACCTGCCTAAATCCACCATTTTCAAACACTTTACCTTTCCACAGTACCCTACTGATCCACAGCACATCAAACAAGTTCCGTTCAGTTCAGCACAACTCCTCACAACATAAAATTCGCTGCGTGCATTCATACGGGCTTCTAGCCTGCCGTCGTCTCAGAGAGAGAGAGAGAGAGAGAGAGATGGACACAGAGAGAGAGAGAGAGACTGACAGACAAGAGAAGGAGAGAAAGAAGAGGGAGAGACAGAGAGAGGGTGAGACAGAGACACACAGAGAGAGAGAGAGAGAGAGAGAGAGAGAAAGAGAGAGAGAGAGAGAGAGAGAGAGAATGCATGATGATGATGTGAAGAGTCACTTCAGTTTGTGTATTAACTTTCGATTAGTTGTGTTAGGTCAGGTCAGGTCATTAGATCTGCTACTGGTAACCTGTAATCCAGTACAACCTGTTCAGGGTCGGGTTGCCGACGACTAAACCGGCACTTCCACCGCTCCCTTCTGGGACTGGTGAGGCGGGTGGCTAGACACCCTTATGGAGATCCATAAAAGGGCGTCGGCTCGGGAGAGCCACCGACGGCCATCTAGCTCCACTGTGCTGTGTGCATGCCACACGCAGTTGGCCTCCGGGGTGTGTCTACCCATGTATGCGAAGTCTGGATCCGGCAGAATCTGCGGAAGAAACCTATCGGTTCAACGGAGAGGAAGGCGATTACAGCAACGCACTGTGGAGTGCAGAGAGCAAGATGAGACACCGAAAGGATATCTTGGTCATCCACTGCATCCGTGCTCATCCTCCAGTCGTCTCGACTTAGTCTTGCCACTGGAAATTGGTGGACCCGGACGAGAGAGTGAGGTTGACGTTGCGCAACTCCTCTTCACTTTAACCAAACTCATCGCGCAAGTCATCAGTCATCCAAAATGACCTTTCATCCTTCATTTCATCACCCCCAAGTCCTGTGGCGACAGGCGAGCGACGAAACGACAGGTGTGGGTACACTGGCAGTCGCAGCCGCAGACCTGCACGCAGGCGGCTCAGGCCATAGGGTCGTTCTTCGTCGACAGGAGCAGCGATGGAGCTCGGCAGCCGTCTGAGCGTCTGAGCAGCCCTCTTTAGGAATGCACTGCTCACCTCCCTGGCATGAGGAAGGGGCTAGAAAAGGTGCCCTAAAAATTGCCTGCTCCATATCACCCTGGCCAGCATACCGCGGCTGGCGGGGACCCTACATCAGCGGTCGAAACAAAGAGAAAGAAAAGAAAAAAACAAGGATTGTTCCTCTCACCATTGGTGCTTGGAACATAAGG
The DNA here is from genome assembly GCF_041734735.1 of Babylonia areolata. Classification (NCBI taxonomy): domain Eukaryota; kingdom Metazoa; phylum Mollusca; class Gastropoda; order Neogastropoda; family Buccinidae; genus Babylonia; species Babylonia areolata. The sequence continues at coordinate 4,530,543 of NC_134908.1, forward strand.
ACTCTCCTGGACAGAGATAATGCGGACAGACCCCAAAGGAGAACAGCACTAGTTGCATCCGAACTCGCCAGATACAACATCGACATCGCAGCCTTGAGTGAGACTCGGCTTGCAGGCGAAGGCGAGCTCTGTGAACGGGGATCTGGTTACACCTTCTTCTGGAGTGGACGAGGAAGCGAAGAGCGACGTGAGGCTGGCGTTGGTTTTGCAGTAAAAACAGCACTTGTCAGCAAGCTAGCTGGAATCCCAAAGGGAGTCAACGATAGGCTTATGACCATGAAACTCCCACTGGCATCTGGCCAGAAGCACCTCACCATTGTCAGTGCCTACGCCCCAACCATGACCAACCCGGATGAAGTGAAGGCGAAGTTCTACGAGGACCTTCACTCTGTCATTGCTGCCATCCCTAAAGCAGACAAGCTCATCATTCTTGGGGACTTCAATGCTAGAGTTGGCTCTGACTACATCTCCTGGGATGGAGTGATTGGAAAGCATGGTGTGGGCCACTGCAACCCAAATGGATTGCTTTTGCTTCAGACCTGTGCAGAGCACGAACTGCTGATAACCAACACAGTTTTCTGCCTCCCCACCCGTAACAGGACGTCATGGATGCACCCTCGCTCAAAGCATTGGCATCTCATCGATTATGTCATCGTCAGGAAAAGGGATAGGCAAGATGTACGTGTAACAAAGACCATGTGCGGCGCCGAGTGTTGGACAGACCATCGCCTTGTAGTCTCGAAGTTGAATATTCGAATCCAACCCAAGAGACGCCCCCAAGGCCAGAAGGCTCCAAAACGGCTCAACATCGCTAAGCTGAAAAGCATCACCATCAAACAGTCCTTTGTGGAGCTGCTGGAAGATCGTCTGGAATCCGCCTCTCTGGACAACCAGAATGTGGAGTCTGACTGGAGGACCCTGCGTGAGCTGATCTATAGTACAGCTTCAGAGACCCTGGGACCCATGACCAGAAAGCACAAAGACTGGTTTGATGAAAACTGTGATGAAATCAAGCAGCTTCTGGATGAGAAACGCTGTCTGCATCAAGCCCACCTGAGCAACCCAAAGTCCACATCAAAAAAGGATGCGTATGATGCCATCCGCAGGACTGTTCAGCAAAAGTTACGCCAGATGCAGGATAAGTGGCTGAGTGACAAAGCTGATGAGATCCAGGGATATGCTGACAGGCACGATATGAAGAGGTTCTATGATGCCTTAAAAGAAGTCTACGGCCCCACATCCTCAGGATCATCCCCCCTCCTCAGTGCAGATGGGAATACCTTGATCACCGAGAAGGAGAACATTCTCGAACGATGGGCTGAGCACTTCAACAGTGTCTTAAATCGCCCTTCCTCCATAAATGATGAAGCCATAGACCGTCTCCCACAAGTCCCCATCAACGAAGCACTGGACGATCCGCCAACACTTCTTGAGACCCAGAAAGCAATCCGTCTGCTATCCAGTGGCAAAGCACCTGGCTCAGACTCCATACCAGCAGAGGTCTACAAGGATGGAGGCACTGTGCTGACTGAGAAGCTTCATCAGCTGTACTCACTCATGTGGAAAGAAGAGACGATCCCCCAGGATTTCAAAGATGCATGTATCATTCACTTGTACAAGCGAAAGGGGAACCGGCAAGCCTGTGATAACCATCGGGGCATTTCCTTGCTCTCCATCGCAGGCAAGATACTTGCCAGGATCCTACTTAACCGCCTCACAGCACACCTTGACCAAGGTCATTTGCCTGAGAGCCAATGTGGATTCCGGAAAGAGCGCGGAACCACTGACATGGTGTTTGCTGCAAGGCAGCTGCAAGAGAAATGTCAGGAGCAAAATGCTGATCTGTTCTCCACCTATGTCGACCTCACTAAGGCCTTCGACACCGTGAGTAGAGTGGGACTGTGGAAGATCATGGCCAAGTACGGATGCCCTCGGAAATTTATTTCCTTGGTCAGCCAATTCCATGAAGGCATGCAGGCTCGAGTCCAGGACAATGGTGAAACATCTGCTCCTTTTGCTGTCACAAATGGTGTCAAGCAAGGCTGCGTCCTGGCTCCAACGCTGTTCAGCCTCATGTTCTCTGCAATGCTTACTGATGCCTTCAGAGATGGCGATGTTGGAATCGGCCTAAAGTACCGAACAGATGGCAAGCTGTTTAACCTCAGAAGGCTTCAAGCAAAAACGAAGGTCATGACAGACATCATCAGAGACTTTTTGTTTGCTGATGATTGTGCCCTCAACGCTGGATCTGAAGCTGACATGCAACTCAGTGTCGACAAGTTTGCCACTGCCAGCAGGAACTTCGGCCTTACCATCAGCACGAGGAAAACTGAAGTTCTCCATCAGCCAGCCCCAGGGAAACCCTACGTTGAGCCCAACATCACAGTCAACGGTCAGAGACTCAGTGCGGTGGAGCGGTTCACATACCTTGGCAGCACACTGTCACGAAATGCGACCATCGACGATGAAGTGAACGTCAGGATTGCAAGAGCAAGCGCAACTTTTGGTAGACTCAATGCAAATGTCTGGAACAGAAGAGGCATTAGTCTTGAGACCAAGCTAAAGGTCTACAGAGCAGTAGTTCTCCCCACACTACTGTACGCCTGCGAAACTTGGACAGTGTACCAACGACATGCCAAGAAGCTGAACCACTTCCACACAACATGCCTCAGGAAGCTACTGAACATCAAGTGGCAAGACAAGACCCCAGACACAGAGGTGCTCGCAAAAGCCACCCTTCCCAGCATCTTCACCATCCTGATGCAGTCCCAGCTTCGCTGGGCTGGACACGTGGCGCGTATGCCAGACCATCGGCTGCCCAAAAGGCTCTTCTATGGCGAGCTGCAACAAGGGAAGAGATCACACGGAGGTCAGAAGAAGCGCTTCAGAGATACTCTGAAAGTCTCTCTGAAAGCGTTTGATATCAACCCTGACTCCTGGGAGGAATCTGCAGTGGACCGTGACAAATGGCGCGCTGCTGTGCACAAAGGCGCCAGGTTGTGCGAGGCCAACAGGACTGCTGCAGCTGTTCAGAAGAGGCAGGCCAGAAAGTCACGGGCAAACAAGCTCCCTGACAATGATATGCCTGTCTTTGTCTGCCCCAACTGTCAGCGAACATTTCGTGCGCAGATTGGACTATTCAGCCATCTGCGCACTCACAGATAGATTCATGAGCATCCTTCCCCCCACCCCACCACCACCCTCCCCCCATCCCCCATCCCCCATCTGGATGACAACGATGGTCATCATCGATCTCGATGGACACACCACCACCAGTTGTGAATGGGATTCCAGCCATTTACGAAGTTCAGTTTCATTAGCTTTCCTTCTCTTTTCAGCCAAAGTGTTGAGCGTGTACATGAAAGGATTCACAGCAGAGTTCAATGGTAAAACGAATACAGCCAGGGCCACATTCACTTCTGCAGGAATGGCAATTCCTGCCAAAGCCAGCGTCCCACACAAACCGATGGGAAACCAGCACATAAAATCAGTTACTGCAATCGTAATCAGTCGCCGAGCTATGGTCATGTCCTGTGATACTTTGGTAGAAGCAGTCTTCAAAGTATTGTCCTGTACTGTCCAATAAATAAATGCCTGACCAGCACAGATAAATAAAAAGAGAATAAAGTTAAGGTAAATCAGAATACCAATAGAATACATTTTTCCTTTGAAATCTCGTCTTGTAACAGGTAAAGGAATACAAATACCTGTCTGGCTATAGAACTCCCAGTGTGATGTGACTGGAAGTAATGGTACCAAGGCTACAAACCAGCCAACCAGCCAAGTACACATACATGCCACTGATGCTGATGTTCTGCCAAACCTCTTGGCGCTAAAAGGAAAGCGAAGGACAATAAAACGATCCAGTGTAATAAGCCAGATACTAAAGGCAGATACCTCACTAGACAACAGAGACAAAAAGCCAGCTGCCTTACAGTTCGCACTGTTTTTCCATGTATCATCATTGTGGAGGTATTGTCCACGGAACCGTTCATCAGCCACTCCAATGATAGCAATGTAGACACCCATCAGAAAATCAGCCATGGTTAGGCTAACGACAAACACACTGAATCCACTAGAAGACGTCATACTCTTCATAACCATACGAGCACAACAACAAAAGACATTACCAGTCAGAGACAGACAGGCGACCAACCACAGAAACCCACGGTATGCCCACGACTGCAACAGATCTCTACAAGAAGAAATTTCATCTTTGGGGGCAATGCAAGCTGATTCAGCATCGTCAAAGGTGTAGGGAAGTATTTCACTGCAGCAAAGTCTATAGTTTTGTGTAGATATAAAGCGCAGTTTAGAAACAGCTTTAAATATGTCAGGCGGAAATATTTTAACAGGGCTACCATCCATGTAGAGCTCAGTTAACTGTGGTGTGAACTGAAATCCATCTGAACTGACTGTGTGAATGGAAGTGAACGTTAAATTCAGTTTCTGTATGTGACGAAACAGTGACAGGACTTTAGAGTCAAACACTGTCAGCATGGTGTGGGACAGATCCAGCTCTGTGAGTGCACTGTGCTGGTTAACAGGTGAGAGACCAGTGTGGAGTGAGGTAAGGGGATTGCTGGAAAGAGAGAGTGCCTGGAGGTTGTGTAACCCAAAAAGAGACGTCAGGTTGACATACTGGAGTTTGTTGCTACTGAGGTCAAGGAACCTCATATTTACCAAGTGTGTTAGATGAATGTGGGTTACCGAACAGTGTGCAAAAACCACGGCAATAAGGAGGGTATTGTGACTCACATCAGTCAGTGTCATACCTGAACCCGTTGCATCCAGGTAGCGGAGCTGAGGAAAGAGAGCTGCAGAGAAAGGCTGAGGACACAGAAATGAGTGACCTTGACAAAGACAGTTCACAGGACAGGTAACGTCACATGCTGATTCATCATCATTCATTGGGCAGTGAGGCCAGCCATCACACATGTGGTCACTATGTAAACATATTGTTGAAAGTCTACACCGAAAAAGTCCAGGACATTTCAGTTGTTCACATCCCTCTTCATCCTCGTGGTTACTGCAGTCGTACATCCCATTGCACCGTGTGTAGACAGGCAGGCAGTTATTGACTTCACCAGGACAGCGATAGTGACTGTCGGGACAGGACTCACTGGCATTCATTGAAGTGGAGATGAAGTGTCTGATGCCGTCAAAGTCAACAACAGCTTGGTGTGGACTGAATTGTCTTCGGAAGTCTGTGAGTCTAGATGCACGACAGTTCTGTTCATCTGACTCATCCAGACAGTGGAACACTCGATCGCAAACCTTGTCAAAGGATACACACTGACTGTTGGCGCATCTGAATGCACTGATACAAGCAGGGTATTCACAAAAGGATTCATCACTCTTATCCTTGCAGTCATTTATAAATTCACATACCAGAGTGTATGATATCATTGTGGAATCATGTTCACACACAAATAAGCGGTCTTCAGAAAGCTGACGATCTGTTGAGTCAGATGCTTTAACCTGAGGTAATTCACCAGAAAAAGTGCAAAGCGTTGTGTATTCTTCGCCACACACTGTATGCTGGTTAGAATCACACAGATAAAAAGAATGAGTCAACTGTCCATCAGGGCATACATGCCACTGTCCCAAAACGTTTATGCTGGTCAAAAAAATTACCTGTGTGTTATAAAGATCTATCTGTGTCTTGGCTCGTGTAAATTCACAAAATGCCCCCTTTTCAAATATGATGGGAGCCATATCACAATCAGAAAGCGTAAAACAAGAATCTTCGCGATGTAAACATACAGGTTTTGGTATTGCAGGAAACACATTACCATCACATATATCAATGCGATGGTGAACGACTGTTCCATCTTTGTGAATCACAGAGTGTGCATAGATGTTTACCACTGACCTGCTTCCCATGGACAAACCTGTCAACCAGAACATGTTTGAAAGAATCTTACTTGTTTTTGTCCCGTTGTGAATATTATACCAGTCAAAAACGCACTTCGGCATACCCAGCCAGCCTCCAATGGATCTGCAGTAATCATCAGCAAACTCGTCCCTTTTCGTTTTTTCACTCACAGTTCCACGCAGGCTGTCAACAATTTTATAACATCGGTCACAGATCGATAAAAGTCCATTGCAATGATCGTCATTGTAGGGACAGGGGCGTGTTTCATTCTGTCCATCTTCACACTCTGTTTTAACATTACATAACACATCATGACAGAAGCTTACATGATTCTTTATTCACCAGTTCCATAGACAATGACGTGGCTTATGAGACACTTCGTCATTATCAAAAGAGAGAATGAACATAGACTTACAACTCCTTTTTTTTGGTGTAAACCTACAGCAACGGGTGATCCTTAGTTTAGCAACAGATGCCTTCTGTCCATTGTGGTCTGGACCCTGAACTCGTCATTCTGTGTTGTATTGTACTGTATTGTATTGTGTTGTGCTGTGTTGTATTCTTTTGTATTGTATTCTATTGTGGTTATATAGCTCAGGTCAGGGGCATAGCCCTTGCTACTGGTACCATGTAACCCAGTACTACCTGCCCCACGTGAAGTCACCCAACGACGGACCAGGTGGAGAAGGAACCCTTTCCCAACGGCTGCAAAGGCGGAAGAGAATAACCAAAGCGCAGGGCGAGCTCTTGTCCTTGGCTGGAAGTCCTCCTAGGAGACGGAACTCTGAAGAAAAAACCTGCACCTGCCGAGGCCGTCCTACACGTGGCAGTATCTGCACCTGTGGGACTGTGAGCGTCGGTAGGCGAGAGAGTGGGGAAGGGACTGCACAACTCCTCTTCACTAAAAAAAAATAAGTCACCTGTGCTGGTCAGACAGCCAGGCTAATGTCGGAACGTCGAGCTAGCCCATCAACACCCAGCTTTCCCAAACCCTGTGGCGATGGAGAAGTGGTAACGGGGACAGGCAGAGGATGCTGCTGGCAGTTCCTAGTCACGACTCTGCATGCAGGTGGCTGTGGGGTGATGGTCGTCCGCTGTAGACTGGGGCAGATGCGGCGCCCGTATCCTCCCACAGTGTCAGAGCAGCCCTTTTTAGGGACAGCACTGCTCTCCCACATGGGGAAGGGGAGATAAAAGGATCCCTAAACAAAGCCTGCCTCACCTAGTACCTAGTAGGAAACTGCACCTACTTGGACATCCAACACTAGCGGTCGAAAACAACAGAAGAAAAGAAACAGGAGTCATGCCCTGATTCTGGGTGCCTGGAATGTTCGCACCCTTTTAGACAGAGATGACAGACCAGAAAGGCACACAGCGCTCATTGCTAGAATGCTTGATTGCTACCACGTGGACATAACAGCCCTGAGCGAAACCAGGTTTGCGGGTGAAACCCAGCTGGAGGAAGTTGGAGGGGGCTACACTTTCTACTGCATTAGGGAGCCAGATGGCACCCCAAGAAATTCAGGCGTGGGCTTTCCCATACGAACTAAACTTGCACGACAGCTTGACAGCCTTCCACGTGGGATAAACGATAGGCTGATGACCCTGCGTCTGAAGCTGTCCGAGGATCACTTCTCCACAGTCATCAGCTGCTATGCCCCGACGATGACCAACCCTGATGACGTCAAAGAATCTTTCTATGACTATGCGATTGCCTGGCAGAGGGACAGATGTGATGTTTCCATTACACGCTGCATGAGAGGAGCAGTCTGATGGTCGAACTATTGCCTGGTGCGCAGCAAGATGAACATCAGACTTGCATGCAAGCTCCAACCAGCAAGGTAGAAACCCCCAAAGAAGCTGAACACCTACCGCCTCCCTATCACCAAGGACGTGCTGCAGCAGCAAATCCAAGCAGCTCTCCAAGAAATTCCTGCATCGACTGATGTAGAAGAGGTATGGAGCACCTTTAGAGAGGCTGTGAACACAGCAGCAGCTGACACACTCGGCTTTGTACAGAGGAGCCTTAAAGACTGGTTTGACGAGAACGACTCTGGAATCTCCAAGCTCCTGGACACACTGCATATACGGCATCAGGATCACATTTCCGATAACGACTGCCAGAGGAAGAAGGACCAGTTCTTGCAAACCAGGCAACTCTTCAGAGAAAGATTTGTGAACGCCTCATCACTTTCTGGATTATGCCCCAAACTGCCATAAAAATATCAACAAAATCAGTCGGAATTCACAGTTAAAAATAATAAACCACGAGAGTTAATACCCTTGATGAAACGTAAAAATTTCCAGCCTTGACTTTTCTCAAGATTAAGTCCTTTTCCCTTCAAACGACGTTTAGAAATACTTGAACTTGGCTCTACATGTTATCAGTTTAACAAAACACTCAATTTTCATATCAACTTTAAAAATATAAAACTAGAATGAATATAAAAGATAAATTGAATGGACCGTGTCATACATTCCCGGCGGGTGTAACTAAACTTGTACATCTATCTGGATCCAGAGAAAACGGCTAAATGTTGCAGTGTGATTGCGGCGATAGCCACGTCTCCTTTACCGCGGACTTAAAAAGAATTCTTAATTGCCCTTAAAGATTTTTTGAATGCCCAAGATACACCAGAATAATATGATTTAAACAGCGTTCTCACTGCGAATACCGCAGTCAATTTATCGCCCTTAAAAAAGCATGTTTAAATGCTAAATTTTTGAACGTCAGTTAAGGCGCCACGATAGTGTATTGAGTAAGACAGTTTCTCCTCACCTGAACAAGTGGGGTTCGAATCTGCCTTCGGGGCTTTTTTTTTTTTCTTTCTTTCTTTCTTTCTTTCTTTTTTCTTTTCTTTTCTTTTTTTTTTTTTTTAACTCGAAGCTTTATAATAACAAATACAGAACACATTTTAATTATTAGATGTATTTTCTAAAGTGTATCACAAGTGAGTCTTGAGGGCTTTGCCTCTCTTCTCTATCTGCGTTCCACGCTAGTTCGTGCATTAAAATCACAACACAATATAACAATTTCTGTCAATGTATCTTCGTTCCACTCTAGTTCGTGAATTAAAATCACAACACAATGTAACAATTTCTGTCAATGTATCTTCGTTCCACGTTAGTTCGTGCATAAAAACCACAACACGCTGTATAATACTTCTGTCAATGTTTTTTTGTTTTTGTTTTTTGTTGTTTTTCCACGCTATCCTCTATCTTGTCCTATATGCTCATGCTGTTGTCTCTTCCAAATGACGTCCAAATCTTTGTGAAGGAATACAAAATTATGTATTTTCTTAGATGTTCGCTGTGTGTGTATGTGTGTGTGTGTGTGTGTGTGTGTGTGTGTGTGTGTGCGCGCGCGCGCGTGTCTGTGTATGTATGTGAGTATGTGTGTGTGTGTGCGTGCACGTGTGTGTATGTGTGTGTGTATGTGTGTGTGTGTCCGTACGTATATGTGTGCAAGGGTGGATATGTGTGAGTGTTTGTATGTGTGTGTGTGTTTGTGTGTGTGTATGTGTGTGTGAGTTAGTTTGTGGATACGATATTACTTGTGTGATGTATGTAAAGTAGCAGTTTGACACGTTCGGTTAGAGGCCAATGACAAACAGATAGAGCGAAAGTTGATTTATTTATTACTCTGCCCTGATAACAAATCATTCACCGCCCCCTCCCTCCAGTCACGTACTTTCACACCCTGGAATGAGTCATGAAGACACCTCCCAGAGATTGTTCGTCGTTATTCTTGGCAACGCTACTGACTGAGACAGAGAGTGGTGTGATGAAAACAGTGTCAGTCTTGTTTTTCTCTCAGTCGCTCGGGACGAAGGCGTCTTGTTCTCACGTTCACTGGTGTCTGTTTCCAATAAGATAGGAATAACTTGTTCTCTGTCTATAAGAAACTACAAGAAGTGAATGACTTATCTCTTTCTGATAAGATAAGAAATAAATACCTTGTGTGTTTCAGATCTTTAAAACAATTAATTTCTTTAAGACATGAATAATTTGTCTGTTTTCGATTTTTGAAAAGAAGACAAGTTATGAGTGCCGTTATTTCCGATCTTTCAAAGGAAACAAGACATGACTACCTTGTATGTTTCTGATCTTTAAAACAAGACAAGACACAACTACCTCTGTCTGTTTCCTATCTTTAAGACAAGATATGATAGGAATAACATGTCTGTGTCCAATCTTAAAGACATGAAAAAATGGGAATACCATCTACATTTATTTTCACATAAACAGAATATACAGAGGATTTAGCAACACAATACCTCAAAACAAATACATATCAAAACTTCAAGAATATATAAACAGGTAAGTGGCAATATGATGACACAATTCTATGTGTTGGATTCTGAGAGATGAATGTAAACTTATTACTTTTTACAAGTAGATGGGTCTTTCGTCTCACATCCTGACGTGACTCAGAGGTACAATGTAAACGTTTGGTATGTAATTATCAATATATGTGTCCACTCAATTACAATGTATTAAAGATAGGTTCTTAGCGAGAATAGTGTTACTATTAAAGACACACTCATAATGAAGATACCTTTTTTTCAGGCTACAAAGGGTGCAGATCAGACGTATGTTACGATTTTTTTGGTGTTTTTTTTATCCAAAGATGACAGACTGCCCAACAGTTGTTATACATGTACAAAATAAGTATGTGCTGAATCGCCACGGCACAACGGCTTCTACTCTGAGTCCGAGTCTGAATCTGAGTCTCTCAATGTCTCTGTCTCTGTCTGTCTCTCTCTCTCTCTCTGCTCTGTCTGTCGCTCTCTCTGTGTGTCTCATTCGGTCAGAAACAATCAGTAAACTGCGAAGTTCGTGCATTAAAATCACCACACAATATAACTTTTTCTGTCAATGTATCTTCGTTCCACGCAAGTTCGTGCATTAAAATCACAACACAATGTAACATTTTCTGTCAATGTATCTTCGTTCCACGCACGTTCGTGCATTAAAATCACAACACAATGTAACATCTTCTGTCTTTTATTGTTTGTTTGTTTTTTGTTTGTTGTCATTTTTTATTGTTCCACACTATCCTCTATCTTGTCCCATATGCTCATGCATCTTCCAAATAACGTCCATCTGTTTCTGAAGGAATACAAATATTTCAGCTTTACGTGTCACTGTCGTTCTTTCTCCAAGGTATCATTAAATCATACAAGAACAAGAGAGGCAAGGCCTTCAAGACTCACTTGTGATACACATTTAAAAAAATCTAATCGTTAAAATGTGTTTTGTATTTGTTATTATAAAGCTTCGGGTTTAAGAAAAAGAAAAAAAGTCCTAACGGCAGATTCGAACTCCGTGTGTTCGGGTGAGAAGAAACTGTCTTACCCATTACACTATCGTGGCTCCTTAACAGACGTTCAAAAATATAACATGTAAACATGTTTTTTTTTTAAGGGTGATAAATCGATTGCAGTATTCGCAGTGAGAACGCTGTTTAAATCATAATATTCTGGTGAATCTTGGGCATTCAAAAAATCTTTAAGGGCAATTAAAAATTCTTTTTAAGTCCGCGGTAAAGGAGACATGGCTATCGCCGCAATCACACTGTAACATTTAGCCGTTTTCTCTGGATCCAGATAGATGTACAAGTCTCAGTTAGTTACACCCGGTTGACACAGTCGATTCAATTTCTCTTTTATGTTCATTCTAGTTTTAAAGTTGATATGAAAATTGAGTATTCTGTTAAACTACTAACACGTAGAGCAAAGTACAAGTACTTCTAAACACCTTATGAAGTGAAAAGGACTTCATTTTGAGAAAAGTCAAGACTGGAATTTTTTACGTTTCATCAATTCAAGGGTATTAACTCACATGGTTTATTATTTTTAACTGTGAATTCCGACTGATTCTGTGGATATTTTTATGGCAGTTTGGGGCATAATCCAGTAAGTGATGAGGCATTCACAAATCTTTCTTTGAAAAAATATTAAACGGTCTCCTTCTCCAACTTTCCATCACATGTTATCGTGTATTGTCGATTGAATAATTATAGGATTGAACGGGCAGGTCAACAACTTGAAACAAAATGGCGTCGTTCGCGTTCGCGAAGAATATGAGCACGCGCTTTGAATGTGTATAAATATGTGTACGCAATTGATTTTTGCCCATGACCTTCAGGGCTCAGCCAATAGATCTATAAAGTCAACTCGTCGTATTGATTTTTAGTATTTTCCGAAAAAGACCACTTGGGCAAATGAACATAGCGAAAGCCCTGTACACTGAGAGTAAAACACTCAAGCTTTTTATGTATTGAGTATAATTTCAAAATGTAATGTTTAAGATGAGAAAGATCAGTTTAAAGCAAATTAAGTCTCTTAGTATTAATTACAGATTAATTTCCCTTTTTTACTATCTGCACGAAAACGTTTGCAAACTAAATATAACTTCCATGCTTGGCAAAAGAAGTTCCTGTTTGAACAAAAAATGATAACAATGACTGCTCTTGTTGTTGTGTCAGAATATCAGATCAAAATGCCAAGTTTAGAGAAAAGAAAATATAAATATAACAGTAAATGCAGTTTGCATATAATTTGGCTTCTTTTTTTATTTTTTGTGCCCATCCCAGAGGTGCAATATTGTTTTAAACAAGATGACTGGAAAGAACTGAATTTGACAAAGTATTTGCAGAGAAAATGGCAATGTTAAAGTTTACCACACACACACACACACACACACACACACACACACACACACACACACACACACACACACACAACCGAACACCGGGTTAAACCATAGACTCACTTTGTTTACACAGGTGAGTAAAAAATGTTGCTACATTGTACAATTTTGATGTATTTTCTGAGGTGTTCTGTGTGTGTGTGTGTGTGTGTGTGTGTGTGTGTGTGTGTATATATATATGTGTGTAGATATGTGTGAGTGTTTGTACGCGCGCGCGTGCGTGTGTGTGTGTGTGTGTGTGTGTGTGTGTGTGTGTCCGCGCGCACGCGCGCGCGCGCGCGCGTTTATGTGTGTGTGTGTGTATTTGTGTGTGTATGTGTGTGTGAGTTTATGGATAAGATATTACTTGCGTGATGTATGTAAAATAACTCTCTCTCTCTCTCTCTCTCTCTCTCTCTCTCTCTCTCTCTCTCTCTCTCTCTCTCTCTCTCTCTCTCTCTCTCTCTCTGTCACTTTTCTGTCAGATACAGAATATGTAACGACAGTGATCTGACCTTTCCGCTATGTAAAGAATCACAAGAATATGAGATACACTTTGTTCTTTGCTGTCCAGGTTTAAGGAACATTGGAGAGGAGTTTATTCAGCCTAAATAATATAGTAAACCTACGTTGTTTAAATTGAACTTATTGATGTCATCTACTTCCCCTGAAGTTGTTCGCAAATTTTCACTATTTTTATACAAAGCTTTCAAATTCAGAGAAATGGCTACTTCGTGAAAACGCTGTTTGTTTTCTTTTTGTTTTTTTCTCTTTTGTTTTTTCTTTTATTGTTCTACACATTGGACTGTAATGCAGGCATATTTTTGTTTCACTGTTTATTGATGGTCACAGTGTCGTGATGTATGTTTGTAAAATAATGTTCACATTCCCATTCATAAGGGGCCTAGGCCTATACATGAATAAACCATCTTGAATCTCTCTGTCATTTTCACACAAACACACACACACACACACACACACACACACACACACACACACACACACACACACACACACACACACACACACACACACAGAGGCGAGTGCAAACATACACTCACATGCACACACAGACATATGCACGCAAGCACACACGCATACACACACACACACACACACACACACACACACACACACACACACACACACACACACACACATCAGCGTGACTATCACTACAAATATATATTTTAATACACCACACAGTTTCGGGCCTAAATTTCCTATCAGGTACATAATTCACATCAAAATACATGGTCACGAAAATAACCAAACTACAATGGACACAGTGTCAGCTTCAAGTCTCACCAGAACGGGCAGTGTACATGTCTTTTCCGAGTCGATTTCAGTGTTGTGTGGACTGGTACACTGCTTCCTGTTTGTGTGCGCTGATATAACCACACATCAGTGGAGTGTGAACAGCATATACATGAATACCTGGGCTGGTCCACTGAACATCAGTGACATGTGTCCAGGTGTAGAGTACTTTCTAAACCAAAACAACACGAACATCACGGTGTTACAGGTCAATGCGTCAGACTGTAAACGGAAGTTACCACAACACACAACACAACAGGGAGTGGTGTACGGGGTGTGTGGTGATTTCAACACGTTCTGTAAACTGCATGTAAATGCGCCACAAGGTATGAAGGTACGTGTTTTTATACAGAGACTAGAGTACTGGTGTGATTCTAAGCACAGAACAACTACAATACACGTGCCATTCTATGCAAAATATTTTTTGTTATGCAATCTTCATACCCTTGAGAAAATGTTTGTTGAATCATATTTTGGAAACAGCATAGTGGTCATAAACGTCAACACTTCAATGGGAAAAGTTTCTTTTGAAACAATTAACTGTCACCAGTTTTTTGTCAAACATTTATTTGAATATTCTGCATATGTATCAACACCATACGTAGACGTTTTATATACAGACATGGATTTTAGTGTGGAATGGAGAGTACCCTCTGGATGGATCATGATGAGTATTCAACAAATATGGAAGGTTATGAGATGTGCTGGTCATTCTGATAAACAATACTGGATAAAACTGCATTTAAAGACAAATACAACTCACCAAAGTGTTGAACGTATTTGCTGTTTTGATCTACTATCAGCACGAATCATTCACACATCATACCTAAAGATCAACCTTCACTACTGGCAAGACTGGCATCCTGGTCTGAAAATGTATCTGTCTATGGTATCTGTTGATAATCAACCTGTCAAGTTAGCAAACGGCCTTTACAACTGTTCTGTAAACTACTACACTTACTACACTGATTTCCAACGTCATCTGGACTGCAATCTGAAGTCAGAGTGTGAAGATGGACGGGATGAAACAGAACACTGCCCCTTCAGCAGTCCTGACTGCCAGGGGTTGGTGGCTTCACGTAACAAGTGTTACATGTTAGTCTCCATGGACACACACATTCTCGCCCTATTGTCCCATTATGAGTGTTTGAAAATAGGTGGAAGATTAGCTTCAGCAAAATCCAGAAAGGAACAGGTAAATTTTCAACATCTCTTTAAACATTTCGATAAGTTTGAAGCACCTATAGGGTTAATGTGTGGTTGGGACTCTGTGCCGTATCCATATAGAAAGTTTTGTAAATGGTCTGACAACACTGTGGTGTACACCATGACTCACTTCAGTTTACAGACTCCGTACCTGCCCTCAGCACGTGCTGGTCAAGTTGTACTGTACAACATGCTGTTAAGGTTCAAGTTCTCCTTTTATATAAACTACGCAACAATGCTGATAATTTGTGAAGTACTGTTGAGTGATGCTCCATACTCAAAAGTGTCACTGGCTCATTTACTCTTACCAGAAGCTATCTTTACACGTACGAAACAGCCTTTATCAATTTCCCCAGATGATCACATTACACATGTGTTGTTTTCACATTATTCAAGAAATATGTGTATGAAAACAATGTATGCACCACCATGTATACACATGAACATGACTAATGCAGAGCATACTGACATGTTTGTGATGGGAAGGAAAACCACATCCATATACACCATGTTCAGTTGTGATGATGGTGTCACAGCTGTGCAGCACACCCTTGTATGTGACTTCAGGCCAGACTGTCCAGATAGTACCGATGAGTCATTTTGTGAACACCCTTCATGCACTGGTTTTCTCTGTTCTAACAGTCAATGTGTATCGCTCAGTCAACGTTGCAACCAATACGCAGATTGTGTGGACAATTCTGATGAGGTTGGGTGTCCTGATGACTACAGTTTCCTGGCTGATGTCAAAGAGAAAGACATGAAGCAAAGGTTTTATGTGAATCTGGATGGGACAGGTTACTTCACTCAACAGGTGATGACAGCTGATGACTCTTGTCCTCACAGTCATTATCGCTGCACAGCTGAGTGGTTGTATTGTTTGCCTGTGTACACCCGGTGTAACGGATTTTCTGACTGTGTGTATGGAGAAGATGAACAAGACTGTGAGAGAGCAATGTGTCCTGGTTTCTACCGGTGTCGAGGGTCCAGAGTTTGTGTGCACGGAGATCATCTGTGTGATGGCTGGGGTCAGTGTCCACAGCGGGATGACGAACTGTTGTGTGACAGGATCTGTCCTGAAGGTTGTCTATGTCAAGGTTATGTTTTCCTTTGTACCAAACCATTTCCTCCAGGTCTATATCTTCACTTAAGATATGTAGACGCGACAGGTTCAAACATGTCAATGGATTATTTCAATGAAAATAAATACCTTGTTCGTTTGACACTATCCAAGTGCTCCCTTCATAATATTTCAGTCACAACACTCGCAAACCTGAACTATTTAGATCTTGCCAATAACAACTTAAGAATCTTCAATATGACAGTTTTTCTTGAGCTTCGAAACTTAAGAGTTCTTCACTTACAAAACAATCCACTTCAAACGATAAATAGTGAAGGAAGGAAGGACCTTCATTATGAATTGACACGAGTGGATGTATCAAAAACATATCTGAATATTTTTTTCAATAATTCATCCTTTCATTTGCCTGATGTGCAGTTTTTGAATGTGTCATTCTGTGCTATTGAAACTATCGGGCCAATGGGTTTTAAAAATATACTGCATCTCAAAGAGTTGGATATAAAGGGGAATAGAGTTACTGACTTCCCTTCAGATCTGTTTTCATCTTGTGATCAGCTGGAAAGTATCTTTTCATCAAACTACAGATTTTGCTGTATGGATATATTTCCCAAGCACTCTGGTAACATTAAATGTTTGGCACCACACACTGTACTCCCTTCGTGTACAGCACTGCTACCAACTGAACTGTACAGAATTTTCTTCTGGTTGATTGGCGTTTCTGCCATGATAGGCAATTTTGTGTGTCTGATGACTTCACATGCTGCGAAAAAAATTATTGGAAGCAGTTCCATCAGTGCTGTTGTCCATCTTCAGTTTGCTGATATATGTATGGGAAGTCACGTCAGCATTATCGTGACAGCAGACAATATATTTGACGGAAAGTACATCCACATTGAAAAAGCATGGACAAATGGTATAATCTGCAAGCTGGCTGGGTTTCTTTTCTTTCTCTCAAGTACAGTATCAAAACAGATTATTTGTTTAATAACATTGTATCACATTTCTGTACTTTGTTTCCCGACAGGTGGAAGGAGATTACCATTACTGGCTGTAGGCTGTGTGTGGATTGTTGGAATTTTGTTGGCAACAATTCCATTTCTCCCTGGACTATCCCACTGGGGCCTCCAGGGTCAGTCTGGTCTCTGTCGTCTGGCTTTATTTGATCACCATAACTCTGGACATTACTTCAAGTGGTTTACAGTTATTGTGACTGTCAATGTCATTTTATGTGTGATGATTGTAGCTGGGCAAGCTGTCATCTGTAAAGAAACACCAAAGTACAGAACAACTCTCAATCCAGCAGAGACACCATTGCATTCTTCAGTGCATGTTATGAGAAAAGTGGCTGTTACAGATGCTGCTTCCTGGCTGGCGTTCGGACTGGTGACGATGATGAGTTCTCATGGTGTTACTGGTTTCGATACGATCCATGACACCATGGTTGTGTTCGTGTTGCCTTTCAACTCTGCTCTCAACCCACTTCTCTACATGTGGGCGGTCAACTCACAATGGCGACATCAGCAGCAAGAAGAGAAATTGATTCAGGTGTTAAAAGCACGGCTTGCCCAAAGAAGAAAAAAAAATGATATTCTTTGCAATACATGCATGGATATACATTGAAAGAGTGAGATAGAGAGAGAGAAAGAGAGAGAGAGAGAGAGAGAATAAGCAGTATTTTTCCAATAGCCAGGGACCTATTTCAACGGCAATCTTCATACATACTTGACTTACTTGACTTATTCCTCTTGATTCCGTGGGGAACATAGGGCCGCAACAACACTCCTCCAACGCACCCGGCTCTGGCTGGTCCTCTTCAGTTCGGCCCACGTCATTCCGGCCGCCCTTGTCTCTGCCTCAGTGCTTCTCCGCCAGGTCTGCTTCGGACGGCCAACTTTCCTTTTCCCCTGTGGGTTCCAATCAAGAGCCTGTCTTGTGATGTTTGTTGCAGGCTTGCGTAGTGTATGGCCTATCCATCCCCATTTCCGTTTCTTGATTTCCGTCTCCAGTGGGGCCTGTTTTGTCATGTTCCAAAGTTCTTCATTGGAGACAACCTCTGGCCATCTGATGTTCAGGATGTTTCTTAGACATCTGTTGGTGAATGTCTGAAGCTTGTTGGTGCTGGTCTTTGTCACTCTCCACGTCTCTGAGCCATAGAGTAGAACCGACTTCACGTTGGTGTCAAAAATACATAAATGAAGCGGTATTTCTATGCGTTAATGTTATGACATTTCCTGTGGTTGCGACTCAGTTTGAGGGATATTGTTTGTGATCTGATATTGATTCAGCTGCTACACATTGTGCCGCCATCTTGACAGGTCCACCACATCGACGACAGTCACGTATTCATTCAGTCTGTGCCAGTCAGACAGCCGCTCTTTCTATACATAGGCCCTCCACTCATGCAAAGGTAAACATAGATAAACATGGCGGCTTCAGTAAAAAGAAGTGTTTATTTGAGTCAAAATATGGAGTATTTCGTGTCATTATCAAGCCTGACTCTTGATCAAATTGGTGGATTACACGGTACACACACACATACAATCACAAACACACTCACATATATATATATTTGCATTTCTTTTTTTCACAACGGATTTCTCTGTGTGAAAATCGGGCTGCTCTCCCCAGGGAGAGCGCTTCGCTATACTACAGTGCCACCCATTTTTTTGCAATTTTTCCTGGGACGGTTTTTGTCGGACCAAACACGAGAAGTAACATCCATGGGTTTTCGTTGTGAACCCTGATTTCGTGAAGTTACCAGTCTGGTTTGTCATGGTGGAGGTTATACTCCATCACTGAGATAAACAGAGAGAGTGAGATATATATATATATATATATATATATAGAGAGAGAGAGAGAGAGAGAGAGAGAGAGAGAGAGACAAGTGAAGGAATGTTTCAAACATGACGTAGTAGATGACGTTTTCTAAGGTCCAAGATGATGACGAAAAATTAACATTACGTCAACTATGATGAGTGTGGTCTGTGACCAAGCTGCTGGGAATAAACAAAAATTCAAATTATCATTTTTTTTATTGTTAAATACAATAGGTGTTGGTCTTCAACTTTAATCTATTAAATTTAAATGGATATATATATATACATATATATGTATGTATGTATGAGCAACGCACCACGCGAAAACCCAGCTGAAGTAGGAATTTATCATTTTTACATTTGTATATACCCCCTAAAAGTTTTCAAATCACAGATTAAAATTTTAAAAAAACCCAGATTTGATCTATCTGTGATAGTATTTTTCTATGTTTTTTTCTTCTCCTAAGTTCGTGTGCCTGAGGAGTAGAAATGGAGAAATCAGCTCATGAAAAAACGACATATTTATGTGCCTGTGACATAAAAACAAGAATTATCCTGAATATCTATGTGGTGTCAAAAGATTCAGAACTGAATCAACTTCAAATTTCCATATGAAAGAGGCACACGAAAATTCGTATTCTCTCTCTGCACTACTCAAAGTTCGTCCATGTCCATATCCATTTTGTGAACGTCTCAGTATGTGCGCGTATGTGTGTATCGGAGAGTGTGGAAGAACATTTTACATGTGTTTTGGTGCTTTTGATTTCCCCTTTCCCCCCTCCCCTGATATGAGCAAGGCTTAAGTCAATAAACCATTTGTCAAAGGAAGACAAGTATGGCAAGTAGAGGAGTGACGTCATGCAACAGAGAAAATTCAGCCACATGGGAAAACCCACATATTTGTCTGCTGTAACTTTAAAACAATAATTTTCCTGGTGTGGCATGATTCAGAATCAAGAAAATTTTAGATTTCGATATGTCAAAGGCACAGGAAAATTCGTATTTTCAAAGACAAGAATGGCAAGTGGAGGAGTGACGTCATGCAGCCACAAGAGAGCCGACGGCGACAGTGAATGTTCAAATATTTTACGCCCATAAGCTGATGCATGAATCTTTGGAACATCGGCTTAGATCCATATCAAACTAACGTTTACTAACTGCAGTCATGTGTATTGCCACATAATCAGCTGTACATAGACTCAATGACCAGTCTCTGTGGCCTGGAAGCCCAAATCCCTTGAATGTTACAACTGAAGGAGATCATGTCGATCATGTCGTTTGTATCCAGCATTACCAACAGCTCCAGCATCTTGACAAGGATGGAGATCGTGTGTGAAAGTGGTGGAGGGAGTGAGAGTACGTGCGTGTGTGCGTGCGTGTGCACATGTACATATGTGTGCACGTTGGTGCATTGTGCATGTGTACGTGTGCGTATGTGCGTGTGTGTGTCCGTGTGTATGTGTGTGTGCCCACGTGTACGCGTGCAGTTTATTAACGTTTGTGTGTATAATATGTGAGTGTGCACATGAACGCATGCACGCGCGCGCGTACACGCACACACACACACACACACACACATAGAGCCGTGGGCAAATCCATACGCTCCCGAACACAAGAAAATCTTCTCTTGTTCAGAGCGGAAATACGCGTTTGATCCGCCAATCACAAATTGTTGAAAGACGTGGACTTGCCCAGAGTGACCGCGGAAGATATTTCACCAGAATTTGCTTTTGGTTAAGTTAGTGAAGCCGGGAAAGTCGCAACAATCATAGAGGAAGTTTTCTACTTTGACAGATCTAAATAATGACTTTAAAACAATGAAATAAAGATGGATGTGGGGTGTTGAAGATAGGATCGTTTCGTTTGCAGCACACAGCATGGCTTCGAAAAACACTAGTATCAGATAGTGGTAAGAAATATGATATGTACCAGTACTGTTAACTCCCCCCTCCCTTCCCTTTGTCACTTTTGATTTTGTTGTTGTTCAGCAGGGATCTCGCATAAACCATGGCTTTGCTTGTTGGCAGAAGTAAAAGAAAAGCAATGGACACATGAACAGTGTAAGCAAACTACTAATGCTTTCCTGATGATGATGGATAACCATTCTAAGTTCCTGAGTAAATCGTTGAGCAGTTTGTTGGCCTGTTGTTTGATTCTCTGAGCAATCTGAGAGTCGTCAGCATGTTCAGACAGCCTCTCTTCACTAAAGAAAAGACAAGTTTGGAAAATACTCCACCCACATCAGCAGCTCTTGAACGGCACACACACAGAGCAGTTTATCCGAGAAGGTGCTTACATCTGGAGGTAGAACGGCGGGGATTGCAAAAAGGTGAGGGAAAGACCTTAGTGGACCATTCTACAAAAGCTCAAGAAACTTGATGTGAACTGATTCACTGCTCCTGCACAGTGGTGTGCAGAGAAAGGTGCAAATGCTGCAGGACCAACTTAGAGTGCAGATCCTTGTGTACAAATGGCAGGGACTGTCACAAAGACTAAACATTGCCCAGCTGGAAACCTCATTTCAGCAACTTTGTGATACCAGCTTGATGTTTTAGTTTTTCAGTCATGCTGAAACTATCAGAATTATTTATTTGGCTTTATAGAGTGCACATTATGTACTTCATGACTCTTGTAACCGCACATCCGATGACATGCATGTGGGATTTTCATCACAAAAAATCGTCCCCCACCCCTACCCCCATACTTTCATCATCCCTCCTTTTACTTTGATGTCTCGTGAGAGTGATGACTAAATCAACGCCCAACAACCCCACCTTAACACCTGTTCAGAGCCATAAGTCTCTGATACAATCTCCTTAACAATTTCTGTGATATGGCCTGGTAGGTTTTGATTTTGGTGCTGAGCCTGATTCCCTTGTTGTTCCACAGCCTGTTGTTGAATCTGCCAAAGGCGGAGCTGGCCTTGGCGATGCACAGCATCACTTCTGTATCAAGTGCTGCATAAGGTGCTGCCCAGGTAGCAAAACTTATCTACTGACTTCATCTCTGTGTCATCGATCTTGATTGCAGGTAGGGGGGAGGCACTGGCGTTCTGTGAGCTAGCTGGTTGGTACATAAACTCGGTCTTGCTGAGGCTGATGGCGAGTCCAAAGTGCCTGCAGGAGGTTGAGAACCTGTCCATAATGAACTGCATGTCCTCATGGGTGTGTGCAGCAAGCGCGCAGTCATCAGCGAAGAGGAACTCTCTCAACAGTGCCTCAAACACCCTGAACCTGCATGGAGTCGCCGCAAGTTGAAAAGTTTGCCATCTGTGCGGAACTAAATGTAGATGACCCGGTCACAGTCTTGGAAGGCATCAATCAGCATGGCAGAGAAGAGAATGGAGAACAGTGTGGGTCCAGGACGCAGCACTGCTTCACTCCATTTACCACAGGGAACGGATCCGACATGTCAGTAATTTCCTGTACTCTCGCCTGCATGCCATCGTATATACATATAGAACGTGTATATATATATATATATATATATATATATATATATATATATCTGTGTGTGTGTGTGTGTGTGTGTGTGTGTGTGTGTGTGTGTGTCCATACAGTTAAGGCCTGACTAATGTGTTTGGTTATGCTGCTGTCAGACATCTACCCAGAAGATATGGTAAGCTATGAGTTTGTACAACGTTGTAAAAGCCTTTTGACTGTGTTATTAAACACAAACTGTCCGAGAATGTGAATTCTTTTTCACTTCATGGAGGGAGGGGGGAAGCGGGACGAGAGAGTGAGGGAGACAGAGAGAGACAGAGACAGAAAGACAAAGAGAGAGACCGAGAGAGAGACACAGAGAGAGAGAAACTCACAGACTCACTTAAGGAAAGAGAGAAAGAAGAGAGAAAGAGACAGAGAGAGAGAAAACATCATGATAATGTGAAAAGTCACTACAGTGTGTGTATTAACTTTCCATCAGTTCTGAATGGGATTCCAGCCATTTACGAAGTTCAGTTTCATTAGCTTTCCTTCTCTTTTCAGCCAAAGTGTTGAGCGTGTACATGAAAGGATTCACAGCAGAGTTCAATGGTAAAACGAATACAGCCAGGGCCACATTCACTTCTGCAGGAATGGCAATTCCTGCCAAAGCCAGCGTCCCACACAAACCGATGGGAAACCAGCACATAAAATCAGTTACTGCAATCGTGATCAGTCGCCGAGCTATGGTCATGTCCTGTGACACTTTGGTAGAATCAGTCTTCAAAGTATTGTCCTGTACTGTCCAATAAATAAATGCCTGACCAGCACAGATAAATAAAAAGAGAATAAAGTTAAGGTAAATCAGAATACCAATAGAATACAGTTTTCCTTTGAAATCTCGTCTTGTAACAGGTAAAGGAATACAAATACCTGTCTGGCTATAGAACTCCCAGTGTGATGTGACTGGAAGTAATGGTACCAAGGCTACAAACCAGCCAACCAGCCAAGTACACATACAAGCCACTGCTGCTGATGTTCTGCCAAACCTCTTGGTGCTGAAAGGAAAGCGAAGGACAATAAAACGATCCAGTGTAATAAGCCAGATACTAAAGGCAGATACCTCACTGGACAACAGAGACAAAAAGCCAGCTGCCTTACAGTTCGCACTGTTTTTCCATGTATCATCATTGTGGAGGTATTGTCCACGGAACCGTTCATCAGCCACTCCAATGATAGCAATGTAGACACCCATCAGAAAATCAGCCATGGTTAGGCTAACGACAAACACACTGAATCCACTAGAAGACGTCATGCTCTTCATTACCATACGAGCACAACAGCAGAAAACATTACCAGTCAGAGACAGACAGGCGACCAACCACAGAAACCCACGGTATGCCCACGACTGCAACAGATCTCTACATGAAGAAATTTCATCTTTTGGGGCAATGCAAGCTGATTCAGCATCGTCAAAGGTGTATGGAAGTATTTCATTACAGCAAAGTTTATAGTTTTGTGTAGATATAAAGCGCAGTTTAGAAACAGTTTTAAATATGTCAGGCGGAAATATTTTAACAGGGCTACCATCCATGTAGAGCTCAGTTAACTGTGGTGTGAACTGAAATCCATCTGAACTGACTGTGTGAATGGAAGTGAACGTTAAGTTAAGTTTCTGTATGTGACGAAACAGCGACAGGACTTTAGAGTCAAACACTGTCAGCATGGTGTGGGACAGATCCAGCTCTGTGAGTGCACTGTGCTGGTTAACAGGTGAGAGACCAGTGTGGAGTGAGGTAAGGGGATTGCTGGAAAGAGAGAGTGCCTGGAGGTTGTGTAACCCAAAAAGAAAAGTCAGGTTGACATACTGCAGTTTGTTGCTACTGAGATCAAGGAACCTCATATTTACCAAGTGTGTTAGATGAATGTGGGTTATAGAACAGTGTGCGAAAACCACAGCAATAAGGAGGGTATTGTGACTCACATCAGTCAGTGTCATACCTGAACCTGTTGCATCCAGGTAGCGGAGCTGAGGAAAGAGAGCTCCAGAGAAAGGCTGTGGACACAGAAACGAGTGACCTTGACAAAGACAGTTCACAGGACAGGTAACGTCACATGCTGATTCATCATCATTCATTGGGCAGTGAGGCCAGCCATCACACATGTGGTCACTATGTAAACATATTGTTGAAAGTCTGCATCGGAAAAGTCCAGGACATTTCAGTTGTTCACACCCCTCTTCATCCTCGTGGTTACTGCAATCGTACATCCCATTGCAGCATGTGTAGACAGGCAGGCAGTTATTGACTTCACCAGGACAGCGATAGTGGCTGCCGGGACAGGACTCACTGGCATTCATTGAAGTGGAGATGAAGTATCTCATGCCGTCAAAGTCGACAAGAGCTGGGTGTGGACTGAATTGTCTTTGGAAGTCTGTGAGTCTAGACACATGGCAGTTCTGTTCATCTGACTCATCCAGACAGTGGGACACTCGATCGCAAACCTTGTCAAAGGATACACACTGACTGTTAGCGCATCTGAATGCACTGATACAGGCATGGTATTCACAAAAGGATTCATCACTCATATCCTTGCAGTCATTGATAAAGTCACATACCAGAGTGTATGATATCATTGTGGAATCACGTTCACACACAAATAAGTTGTCTTCAGAAAGCTGACGATCTGTTGAGTCAGATGTTTTAACCTGATGCCCTTCACCAGAAAAAGTGCAAGGTGCTGTGTATTGTTCACCACACACTTTATGCTGGTTAGAACCACACAGATAAAAAGAATGAGTCAACTGCCCATCAGGGCATGCATGCCACTGTCCTTCAGACAGCAAAACATTTGTGCTGGTCAAAGAAATTACCTGTGTGTTATAAAGATTTATCTGTGTCTTGGCTTGTGTGAATTCACAAAATGCCCCCTTTTCAGACATGTCGTGACTTTGAAAATCACAATCAGAGAAGCGAAAACAAATTCCTTGGAAGTATAAACATACAGGTTTTGGTATTGCAGGAAACACAACACCTTCGCAGATATTGATGCGATGGTGAACAACTGTTCCATCTCTGTGAATAACAGAGTGTGTATAGATGTTTACCACTGACCTGCTTCCTATGGACAAACCTGTCAACCAGGAAGAAAGAGGGTGACTTGTTTTTGTTTTGTTGTGAATATTATACCAGTCAAAAACACACTTTGGCATACCCAGCCAGCCTCCAATGGATCTGCAATAATCATCACCTATCTCGACGCCTTTCGTTTTTTCACTGACAAATCCACGCAGGCTGTCAACAATTTTATAACATCGGTCACAGATAGATAAAAGTCCATTGCAATGGTCGTCATTGTAGGGACAGGGGCGTGTTTCATTCTGTCCATCTTCACACTCTGTTTCAACATTACATAACACATCACGACAGAAGCTTACATGATTCTTTATTCACCAGTTCCATAGACAGTGACGTAGTTTATGAGACACTTCGTCATTATCTAAAGAGAGAATGAACATAGACTTACAACTCCTTTGTGTGTGTGTGTGTGTGTGTGTGTGTGTAAACCTACAGCAAAGGGTGATCCTTAGTTTAGCAGCAGATGCCTTCTGTCCATTGTGGTCTGGACCCTGAACTCGTCATTCTGTGTTGTATTGTATTGTATTGTATTGTATTGTATTGTATTGTGTTATGTTGTGCTGTGTTGTATTCTTTTGTATTGTATTCTATTGTGGTTCTATAGCTCAGGCCAGGGACATAGCCCTTGCTACTGGTACTATGTAACCCAGTACTGCCTGCCGCATGTGAAGTCACCCAACGACGGACCAGGCGGAGGAGGAAACCATTCCCAATGGCTGTGAAGGCGGAAGAGGATGACCAAAGGGCAGGGCGAGCTCTTATTCTTGGCTGGAAATCCTCCTAGGAGACGGAACTCCGAAGAAAAAACTGCACCTGCCGAGGCCGTCCTACACGTAGCAGTATCTACACCTGTGGGACTGTGAGCGTCGGTAGGCGAGAGAGTGGGGAAGGGACTGCACAACTCCTCCTCACTAAAAAAGTCACCTGTGCTGGTCAGGCAACCAGGCTAATGTCGGAACGACGAGCTAGCCATTCAACACCCAGCTTTCCCAAGCCCTGCAGCGATGGAGAAGTGGTAACGGGGACAGGCAGAGGATGCTGCTGGCAGTTCCTAGTCACGACTCTGCATGCAGGCGGTTGTGGTGTGATGGTTGTCTGCCGTAGACTGGGGCAGATGCGGCGTCCGTATCCTTCCACAGTGTCAGAGCAGCCCTTTTTAGGGACAGCACTGCTCTCCCCACATGGGGAAGGGGAGAGAAAAGGATCCATAAACAAAGCCTGCCTCACCTAGTACCTAGTAGGAAACCGCACCTACTTGGACATCCAACACTTGCGGTCGAGAACAACAGAAGAAAAAAACCAGGAGTCATGCCCTGACTCTGGGTGCCTGGAATGTTCGCACCCTTTTAGACAGAGATGACAGACCAGAAAGGTGCACAGTGCTCATTGCCAGAATGCTCGATCGCTACCAGGTGGACACAGCAGCCCTGAGTGAAACCAGGTTTGCCGGTGAAACCCAGCTAGAGGGGGCTACACCTTCTACTGCAATGGGAAGCCAGATGGCACCCCAAGAACCTTGGGCGTGTGCTTTGCCATATGAATCAAACTTTCACGACAGCTTGACAGCTTTCACCGTGGGATAAATGATAGGCTGACTGCGTCTGAAGCTGTCCGAGGATCGCTTCTCCACAGTCATCAGCTGCTATGCCCCGATGATGACCAACCCTGATGACATCAAAGAAGCCTTCTACGAGGAGCTCAGCCGCACCATTTCAGTGGTAGACAGAAAGGACAGGCTGATCATCCTTTGGGATTTCAATACCCGCGTCGGCGTGGACTTCTCCTCGTGGCTAAAAGTCCTAGGACAGCATGGCACTGGCAAGTGCAACTCCAACGGACTGCTTTTGCTCTCGCTCAGTGCGCAGCATGGACTGACCATCACCAACACCCTCTTCCAACAAGTGGACAAGTACAAGAACACATGGATGCACCCCACTCTAAGCAATGGCACATGCTGGACTATGTGATTGCCCGGCAGAGAGACAAAGGTGATGTTTCCATTACACGCTGCATGAGAGGAGCAGTCTGTTGGTCGGACCATCGCCTGGTGCGAAGCAAGATGAACATCAGACTTGCACGCAAGCTCCAACCAGCCAGGCAGAAACCCCCAAAGAAGCTGAACACCTACCGCCTCCCTATCACCAAGGACGTGCTGCAGCAGCAAATCCAAGCAGCTCTCCAAGAAATTCCTGCATTGACTGATGTAGAAGAGGTATGGAGCACCTTTAGAGATGCTGTGTACACAGCAGCAGCTGACACACTCGGCTTTGTACAGAGGAGCCACAAAGAGTGGTTTGACGAGAATAACTCTGGAATCTCCAAGCTCCTGGACACACTGCATATACAGCATCAGGATCACATTTCCGATAAAGACTGCAAGAGGAAGAAGGACCAGTTCTTGCTAACCAGGCAACTCGTACAGAAGAGGCTACGTGAGATGAAGAACACTTGGTGGGAGAGAAAGTCCAAAGAGCTTCAGTCCGCTGCTGATGCTCGCGACATGAAGACCTTCCATGATGGTCTCCAAGCTGTGTATGGGCTGAGAGTCACAGGATCAACCCCTGTCCGAGCCTTGGACCAGACCACCCTCCTGACAGTCAAGAAGAACATCCTTGCCCGCTAGGCAGAGCACTTCAACACCATTCAACACAGTCATTCCTGAAACACAGTGCGGCTTCCGCTCAGGCAGGGGAACATGTGGCATGGTGTTTGCTGTACGCCAGATGCAAGAGAAGTGTCGTGAGCAGAACAAGGAGCTCCACATGGTCTTTGTAGACCTGACTAAGGCCTTCGACACAGTGAACCGCCATGGTCTGTGGAAGATCCTCTTAAAGTTCGGCTGCCCAGAGAGCCTAATCCAGCTGATTGCGTCATTCCACGATGGCATGCAGATGATAGAACAGGAAAATACTGACATGTCGGATCCGTTTCCTGTGGCAAATGGATTGAAGCAGGACTGCGTCATGGCACCCACACTGTTCTCCATTTTTTTCTCTGCCATGCTGATTGACGCCTTCCAAGACTGTGTCCGGGGCATCTACATCCAGTTTCGCACAGACGGCAAACTTTTCAACTTGCGGTGACTCCACGCCACGTCAAGGGTGTTTGAGGCACTATTGAGAGAGTTCCTCTTCACTGATGACTGCGCGCTTGCTGCACACACCCATGAGGACATGCAGCTCATTATGGACAGTTTCTCAACCTCCTGCAGGCAATTTGTACTCACCATCAGCCTCAGCAAGACCGAGTCTGTGTACCAACCAGCTAGCTCACAGAACGCCAGTGCCCCCTACCTGCAATCAAGATCGATGACACAGAGATAAAGTCAGTGGACAAGTTTTGCTACCTGGGCAGCACCCTATGCAGCAACGGAGCCCTTGATGCAGAAGTGACGCTGCGCATCGCCAAGGCCAGCTCCGCCTTTGGCAGACTCAACAACAGGCTGTGGAACAACAAAGGCATCAGGCTCAGCACCAAAATCAAAACCTACAGAGCTGTTGTGCTCACCACCTTATTGTACTGCTGTGAAACATGGACGACATATCGCCGTCACATTCAACAACTTGAGCAGTTTGACCAGAGATGCCTTCGAAAGATCCTCGGCATAAAGTGGCCAGACAGGGTCTCCAACCTCAAGGTCCTAGAGAAGAGTAGCCTGCCCAGCATCAAAAGCCTGCTGATCCAGAGCCAGCTACGTTGGACAGGAAACGTTGTCCGCATGACAGACAGCAAGATCCCGAAGATACTTTTGTATGGCCAGCTGAAGGAAGGCCACCGCTAACTTGGAAGACCCTGCAAGTGCTTCAAGGACACCTTGAAGACAAACCTCAAAACCTGTCACATAGAAATCACTTCCTGGGAAACTGATACCCTTGACCACTCTCGCTGGAGGATGCTGTGCTCAAGTGGCATAAAGACGTTTGAAAACAAGAGAACGCTGGCCATTAAGGAGAAGCATGAGCGAAGGAAGCAGGGCTCAACTTCTGGAGACGTTTTCCCTCGCAACACCTGTGGGAAGTGCTGCACATCCAGAGTCGGCCTCTTCTCCCATATGAGGACACACACCAACAGATAAGCCTGCCTGCCTACTCATCCGTCGGTCCGACGGGAGACTCCATCAAGTAAATTTAGATCCTGTGACTTTTTTAATGGGATTTTTTTTCCTTTTTCTGTTGGTCCCCATTGTCCATTTATGAATTTTAGTTCTGGTTGGCAGAACTTGGAAAGCTTATGATGGAATTAATTTCCGTGTGTAATATTTCCGTCTGATTGCCTTTGAACGAATAAAACAATCTACAACACTACGTGAAAAATCAGTGAGGATAACCCAGTGTTCTGCAGTTGCTTGTCAATACACAATGACATTAATTTTCTGTCTTCTTTATATAGAGAGAGACAGAGAGAGACGAACAAATCCACAGAAAACCTATCGCACTCTGTGTCAAAAGAGTAAGTTTATGGCAAATGAAATATATTGTTTTCAGCGTCCATCTTAATGTAATCAGTAACTTGCGTAGTTCGTGCATTAAAATCACAACACAATGTAACTTTTTCTGTCAATGTATCTTCGTTCCACACTAGTTCGTGCATTAAAACCACAACACAATATATCATTTTCTATCAATTTTATTTTGTTCCACGCTATCCTCTATCTTGTCCCATATGTTCATGCTGTTGTCTCTTCCAAATGGCGTCCAAATGTTTGTGAAGGGATACAAAGACTTCTTTTAAACGTGTCGTGGTCGTTGTTTCTCCAAGGTATTCATCATGCAAGAAAAATGTTGCTATATGGTAGAATTTTGATGTATTTTCTGAGATGTTCTGTGTGTGTGTGTGTGTGTGTGTGTGTGTGTGTGTGTGTGCGTGCATGTGTGTGTGTGTGTGTGTACACATATGTGTACGTGTGTGGATATGTGTGACTGTTTCTATGCGTGTTTGTGTGCGTGTGTGCGTTTATATGTGAGAGAGAGAGTTAGTGTGTGCATAAGATATTACTTGTGTGATGTATGTAAAGTAACAGTTTGACAAGTTTGGTTAGAGGCCAATGACAAACAGATAGAGTGAAAGTTGATTTATTTATTACTCTGCCCTGATAATAAATCATTCCCCGCCCCCTCCCTCCAGTCACGTACTTTCACACCCTGGAATGAGTCATGAAGACACCTCCCAGAGATTGTTCGTCGTTATTCTTGGCAACGCTACTGACTGAGACAGAGAGTGGTGTGATGAAAACAGTGTCAGTCTCGTTTTTCTCTCAGTCGCTCGGGACGAAGGCTTCTTGTCAACACGTTCACCTGTGTCTGTTTCAGTAAGATAGGAATTACTTGTTCTCTGTCTATAAGAAACTACAAGAAGTGAATGACTTATCTCTTTCTGATAAGATAAGAAATAAATACCTTGCGTGTTTCAGATCTTTAAAACAATTAATTTCTTTAAGACATGAATAATTTGTCTGTTTTCGATTTTTAAAAAGAAGACAAGTTATGAGTGCCGTTACTTCCGATCTTTCAAAGGAGACAAGACATGGCTACCTTGTATGTTTCTGATCTTTAAAACAAGACAAGATACAACTACCTCTGCCTGTTTCCTATCTTGAAGACAAGATATGATGGAAATACATGTCTATGTCTAATCTTAAAGATATGACATGATGGGAATACCTGATCAATTTCCGAGCTTTAACTCACTCAGTACGGCCAGTCCTCTCTTCTCCTCTACACAGACCCCTCGGATGTCCAGTGGGTGTCTGAATGACCCAACCTTTAGCTTCCGTCGTCAGAATTGTGGTATTCTTTGTCAACATTCACGTCTTCAGTATAAGAGCCTTCCGCTTGCAATATTTTGATGATGGTAACTGGGGTGAAACGCTGTTAAACGTCGTCTCTTTCGCCGTTCGTATGGAAAGAGTTAACACGAAACAGGTTATGAATACATATATTATCACATAAAGAGAATATACAGAACTCAGCAAGACAACTCCTCAAAACAAAAACATATCAGAACTTCAAGAATATATATATATATATATATATATATATATATATATATATATATATATATATATATATATATAATAGGTTAGTGGTAATAAGATGACACAATTTTATGTGTTGGATTCTGAGAGATGTATGCAATCTTCGTACTTTTTACAAGTAGATGGGTCTCTCGTCTAACATCCTGACTTGAATCACAGGTACAGTGTGAACGTTTGTTATGTAATCATCAATATCTGTTTCCACTCCATTACAATGTAATAAAGACAGTCAGTTTGTAAGCGAGGATAATGTTGCTCTAAAGGACACACTCATAATGAAGATACGATTTTTTCAGGCTGCAAAGGGTGTAGATTAGACGTATGTGAAGAGTGTTTTTTTTTTTTTTCCAATGACGACAGACTCCCTAACAGTTGTTATACATGTACAGAATAAGTATGTTCTGAATCGCCATGGCACAACGGCTTCTACTCTGAGTCTGAGTCTGAGTCTCTCTCTCTCTCTCTCTCTCTCTCTCTCTGTCTCTGTCTGTCTGTCTGTCTGTCTGTCTGTCTGTCTCTCTCTCTCTCTCTCTCTCTCTCTCTCTCTCTCTCTCTCTCTCATTCGGTCATGAACAATCAGTAAACTGCGTAGTTCGTGCATTAAAATCACCACACAATATAACATTTTCTGTCAATGTATCTTTGTTCCACGCTAGTTCGTGCATCAAAACCACAACACAATGTAACATTTTCTGTCTTTTTTTTTTTTTTTTTTTTTTTTTGTTCTACGCTATCCTCTATCTTGTCCCATATGCTCATGCATCTTCCAAATGACGTCCATCTGTTTGTGAAGGAATACAACTATTTCAGCTATACGTGTCGCTGTCGTTGTTTCTCCAAGGTATCATTTATCACTCCAGAAAAATGTTGCTACATGGTAGAATTTTGATGTATTTTCTGAGGTGTTCTGTGTATGTGTGTGTGTGTGTGTGTGTGTGTGCGCGCGCGCGCGCGCGCGCAAGCGCGCACGTGTGAGTGTTTGTTTGTGTGTGTGTCTGTGCGCACACACATACACACACACATGCCAGTGCAAACACACATTCACACGCACCCACAGACATATGCATGCACGCACGCACGCACGCACGCACGAACACACAACACACACACACACACACACACACACACACACACACACACACACACACACACACACACACACGCACAGAGAGAGAGAGAGAGAGAGAGAGAGAGAGAGAGAGAGAGATCAGCATGACTATCACTACAAATATATGATAATACACCACACAGTTTCGGGCCTAAATTCCCTCTGAAGTACATCATTCACATCAAAATACATGGTCACGAAAATAACCAAACTACAATGGACACAGTGTCACCTTCAAGTCTCACCAGAACGGGCAGTGTACATGTCTTTTCCGAGTTGATCTCAGTGTTGTGTGGACTGACACACTGCCTCCTGTTTGTGTGCGCTGATATAACCACTCATCAGTGGAGTGTGAACAGCATATACATGAATACGTGGGCTGGTGCACTGAACATCAGTGACATGTGTCCAGGTGCAGAGCACTTTCTAAACCAAAACAACACAAACATCATGGTGTTGCAGGTCAATGCGTCAGACTGTAAATGGAAGTTACCACAACACACAACACAACAGGGAGTGGTGTACGGGGTGTGTGGTGATTTCAACACGTTCTGTAAACTGCATGTAAAGGTTCCACAGGGTATGAAAGTACGTGCGCTTGTAGACAGACTGGTATACTGGTGTGATTCTAAGCACAGAAAAACTATAATATACGTGCCATTCTATACACGGTATTATTTGTTATGCAATCGTCATTCCCTTGGGCAAATGTTTGTGGAATCACATTTTGGAAACAGCATAGTGATCACAAACGTCAACAGTTCTATGGGACAAGCTTCTTTTGAAACAATTAATGGTCACCAATTTATTGTTGAATATATACTTGAATATTCCGGATATGTATCAACACCATACGTAAGCGTTTCATATGCAGACATGGATTTTAGTGTGGAATGGAGAGTACCCTCTGGATGGATCATGATGAGTATTCAACAGATATGGAAAGTTGAGAGGTGTGCTGGTCATTCTGATAAACGTTACTGGATAGAATTTCATTCAAAACCAAATACAACTCGCCAAAGTGTTGAACGTATTTGCAGTTCTGATAATCCATCATCTAAAATATTTTACACATCATACCTAAAGATCCTCCTTCACTACTGGGAAGACCATCATCCTGGTCTCAGAATATTTGTGTCTATGCTGTCTGTAAATAATCAGCCTGTAAAGTTTACAAACGGCATTTTCAACTGTTCTGTAAACTACTACGCTAATTTTCAACGTCATCTGGACTGCAATCTGAAGTCAGAGTGTGAAGATGGACGGGATGAAACAGAACACTGCCCCTTCAGCAGTCCTGACTGCCAGGGGTTGGTGGCTTCACGTAACAAGTGTTACCTGTTAGTGTCCATGGACACACACATTCTTGCCCTATTGTCCCATTATGAGTGTTTGAAAATACGTGGAAGATTAGCTTCAGCCAAAACTAGGAAGGAACGGATAAATTTTCAACATCTCTTTAAACATTTCGATAAATTTGAAGCACCTATAGGTTTAATGTGTGGTTGGGACTCTGTGCCGTATGCATATAGAAAGTTTTGTAAATGGTCTGACAACACTGTGGTGTACACCATGACTCACTTCAGTTCAGAGACTCCGTACCTGCCCTCAGCACGTGCTAGTCAAATTATACTGAACAACATGTTGCTAAGGTTTGAGTTCTCCTTTTATATAAACTACCCAACAATGCTGATAATTTGTGAAGTACTGTTGAGCAATGCTCCATACTCACAAGTGTCACTGGCTCATTTTCACTTACCAAAAGCAATCTTTAACCATACGAAACAATCCTTCTCAATTTCAACAGACAATCAAATTACACATGTGTTTTATTCACATCATTCAAGAAGTTTATGTATGAAAACAATGTACGCACCAATTTGCACACACATGAATATGACTAATGCAGAGCATACTGACATGTTTGTGATGGGAAGGAAAACCACATCCATATACACCATGTTCAGTTGTGATGATGGTGTCACAGCTGTGCAGCACACCCTTGTATGTGACTTCAGGCCAGACTGTCCAGATAGCACCGATGAGTCATTTTGTGAACACCCTTCATGCACTGGTTTTCTCTGTTCTAACAGTCAATGTGTATCACTCAGTCAACGTTGCAATCAATACGCAGATTGTGTGGACGATTCTGATGAGGTTGGGTGTCCTGATGACTCCAGCTTCCTGGCTGATGTCAAAGAGAAAGACATGAAGCAAAGGTTTTATATGAATCTGGATGGGACAGGTTACTTCACTCAACAGGTGGTGACAGCTGATGACTCTTGTCCTCACAGTCATTATCGCTGCACAGCTGAGTGGTTGTACTGTCTGCCTGTATACACCCGGTGTAACGGATTTTCTGACTGTGTGTATGGAGAAGACGAACAAGACTGTGAGACAGCAACGTGTCCTGGTTTCTACCGGTGTCAAGGGTCCAGAGTTTGTGTGCACAGAGATCATCTGTGTGATGGCTGGGGGTCAGTGTCCACAGTGGGATGATGAACTCTTGTGTGACAGAACCTGTCCTGAAG
Organism: Babylonia areolata; assembly: GCF_041734735.1. Taxonomy (NCBI): domain Eukaryota; kingdom Metazoa; phylum Mollusca; class Gastropoda; order Neogastropoda; family Buccinidae; genus Babylonia; species Babylonia areolata. Next base: position 4,565,763 of record NC_134908.1, read on the forward strand.
GTTGTCTATGTCAAGGTTATGTTTTCCTGTGTAACAAACCATTTCCTCCAGACCTATATCTTCACTTACGTTATGTAGACGCGACAGGCTCAAACATGTCAATGGATTATTTCAAGAAAACAATTATCTTGTTCATTTGACGCTGTCCAAGTGCTTCATTCATAATATTTCAATCACAACCCTTGCAAACCTGAATTATTTAAATCTTGCCAATAACAACTTAAAAACTTTCAATATGACAGTTTTTCTTGAACTTCGAAATTTAAGAGTTCTTCACTTACAAAACAATCCTCTCCGAACAATAAACAGTGAAGCAAAAAAGGACGTCCATTATGAATTGACACAAGTGGATGTATCAAAAACATATCTGAATATCTTTTTCAATAATTTTTCTTTTCATTTGCCTGATGTGCAGTTTTTGAATGTGTCATTCTGTGCTATTGAAACTATCGGACCAGTGGGTTTTAAAAATATACCACATCTCAAAGAGCTGGATATAAAGGGGAATAGAGTTACTGACTTCCCTTCAGATCTGTTTTCATCCTGTGATCAACTGGATCGTATCTTTTCATCAAACTACAGATTTTGCTGTATGGATTTATTTTCCAAGCACTCTGGTAAAATTAATTGTTTTGCACCACACACTATACTCCCTTCGTGTACAGCACTGTTACCAACTGAACTGTACAGAATTTTCTTCTGGTTGATTGGCGTTTCTGCCATGATAGGCAATATTGTGTGTCTGATGAATTCACATGCTGCGAAAAAAAGTATTGGAAGCAGTTCCATCAGTGCTGTTGTCCATCTTGATATGATATGTGTATGGGAAGTCACGTCAGCATTATCGTGACAGCAGACAATATATTTTACGGAAAGTACATCCAGATTGAAAAAGCATGGACAAATGGTATAATCTGCAAGTTGGCGGGGGTTCTTTTCTTTCTCGCAAGTACAGTATCAAAACTGATTATTTGTTTAATAACATTGTATCACATTTCTGTACTTTGTTTCCCGAAAGGTAGAAGGAGATTACCTTTACTGGCTGTAGGCTGTGTGTGGATTGTTGGAATTTTGTTGGCAACAATTCCATTTCTCCCTGGACTATCCCACTGGGGCCTCCAGGGTCAGTCTGGTCTCTGTCGTCTGGCTTTATTTGATCACTGTCACTCTGGACATTACTTCAAGTGGTTTACAGTTATTGTGACAGTCAATGTCATTTTATGTGTGATGATTATAGCTGGGCAAACTGTCATCTGTAAAGAAACACCAAAGTACAGAACAACTCTCAATCCAGCAGAGACACCATTGCATTCTTCAGTGCATGTTATGAGAAAAGTGGCTGTTACAGATGCTGCTTCCTGGCTGGCGTTCGGACTGGTGACGATGATGAGTTCTCATGGTGTTGCTGGTTTCGATACGATCCATGACACCATGGTTGTGTTCGTGTTGCCTTTCAACTCTGCTCTCAACCCACTTCTCTACATGTGGGCAGTCAACTCACAACGGCGACATCAGCGGCAAGAAGAGAAATTGATTCAGGTGTTAAAACCACGGCTTGCCCAAAGAAGAAAAAAAAATTATATTCTTTGCAATACATGCATGGATGTACATTGAAAGAGAGAGAGAGAGAGAGAGAGTAAGCAGTATTTTTCCAATAGCCAGGGACCTATTTCAACGGCAATCTTCATACATAAATGAAGCGGTATTTCTATGCGTTAATGTTATGACATTTCCTGTGGTTGCGACTCAGTTTGAGGGATATTGTTTGTGATCTGATATAGATTCAGCTGCTACACATTGTGCCGCCATCTTGACAGGTCCACCACATCGACGACAGTCACGTATTCATTCAGTCTGTGCCAATCAGACAGCCGCCCTTTCTATACATAGGCCCTCCACTCATGCAAAGGTAAACATAGATAAACATGGCGGCTTCAGTAAAAAGAAGTGTTTATTTGAGTCAAAATATGGAGTATTTCGTGTCATTATCAAGCCTGACTCTTGATCAAATTGGTGGATTACACGGTACACACACACATACAATCACAAACACACTCACATATATATATATTTGTATTTCTTTTTTTCACAACGGATTTCTCTGTGTGGAAATCGGTCTGCTCTCCCAGGGAGAGCGCTTCGCTATACTACAGTGCCACCCATTTTTTTGCAATTTTTCCTGGGACGGTTTTTGTCGGACCAAACACGAGAAGCAACATCCATGGGTTTTCGTTGTGAACCCTGATTTCGTGAAGTTACCAGTCTGGTTTGTCATGGTGGAGGTTATACTCCATCACTGAGATAAACAGAGAGAGTGAGATATATATATATATATATATATATATATATATATATATATATATATATATATATATATATATAGACAAGTGAAGGAATGTTTCAAACATGACGTAGTAGATAACGTTTTGTAAGGTCCAAGATGATGACGAAAAATTAACATTACGTCAACTATGATGAGTGTGGTCTGTGACCAAGCTGCTGGGAATAAACAAAAATTCAAATTATCATTTTTTTAATTGTTAAATAAAATAGGTGTTGGTCTTCAACTTTAATCTATTAAATTTAAATGGATATATATATATACATATATATGTATGTATGTATGAGCAACGCACCACGCGAAAACCCAGCTGAAGTAGGAATTTATCATTTTTACATTTGTATATACCCCCTAAAAGTTTTCAAATCACAGATTAAAATTTTAAAAAACCCAGATTTGATCTATCTGTCATAGTATTTTTCTATGTTTTTTTCTTCTCCTAAGTTCGTGTGCCTGAGGAGTAGAAATGGAGAAATCAGCTCAAGAAAAAACGACATATTTATGTGCCTGTGACATAAAAACAAGAATTATCCTGAATATCTATGTGGTGTCAAAAGATTCAGAACTGAATCAACTTCAAATTTCCATATGAAAGAGGCACACGAAAATTCGTATTCTCTCTCTGCACTACTCGAAGTTCGTCCATGTCCATATCCATTTTGTGAACGTCTCAGTATGTGCGCGTATGTGTGTATCGGAGAGTGTGGAAGAACATTTTACATGTGTTTTGGTGCTTTTGATTTCCCCTTTCCCCCCTCCCCTGATATGAGCAAGGCTTAAGTCAATAAACCATTTATCAAAGGAAGACAAGTATGGCAAGTAGAGGAGTGACGTCATGCAACAGAGAAAATTCAGCCACATGGGAAAACCCACATATTTGTCTGCTGTAACTTTAAAACAATAATTTTCCTGGTGTGGCATGATTCAGAATCAAGAAAATTTTAGATTTCCATATGTCAAAGGCACAGGAAAATTCGTATTTTCAAAGACAAGAATGGCAAGTGGAGGAGTGACGTCATGCAGCCACAAGAGAGCCGACGGCAACAGTGAATGTTCAAATATTTTACGCCCATAAGCTGATGCATGAATCTTTGGAACATCGGCTTAGATCCATATCAAACTAACGTTTACTAACTGCAGTCATGTGTATTGCCACATAATCAGCTGTACATAGACTCAATGACCAGTCTCTGTGGCCTGGAAGCCCAAATCCCTTGAATGTTACAACTGAAGGAGATCATGTCGATCATGTCGTTTGTATCCAGCATTACCAACAGCTCCAGTGTCTTGACAAGGATGGAGATCGTGTGTGAAAGTGGTGGAGGGAGTGAGAGTACGTGCGTGTGTGCGTGCGTGTGCACATGTACATATGTGTGCACGTTGGTGCATTGTGCATGTGTACGTGTGCGTATGTGCGTGTGTGTGTCCGTGTGTATGTGTGTGTGCCCACGTGTACGCGTGCAGTTTATTAACGTTTGTGTGTATAATATGTGAGTGTCCACATGAACGCATGCACGCGCGCGCGTACACACACACACACACACACACACATAGAGCCGTGGGCAAATCCATACGCTCCCGAACACAAGAAAATCTTCTCTTGTTCAGAGCGGAAATGCACGTTTGATCCGCCAATCACAAATTGTTGAAAGACGTGGACTTGCCCAGAGTGACCGCGGAAGATATTTCACCAGAATTTGCTTTTGGTTAAGTTAGTGAAGCCGGGAAAGTCGCAACAATCATAGAGGAAGTTTTCTACTTTGACAGATCTAAATAATGACTTTAAAACAATGAAATAAAGATGGATGTGGGGTGTTGAAGATAGGATCGTTTCGTTTCCAGCACACAGCATGGCTTCGAAAAACACTAGTATCAGATAGTGGTAAGAAATATGATATGTACCAGTTCTGTTAACTGCCCCCCTCCCTTCCCTTGGTCACTTTTGATTTTGTTGTTGTTCAGCAGGGATCTCGCATAAACCATGGCTTTGCTTGCTGGCAGAAGTAAAAGAAAAGCAAAGGACACATGAACAGTGTAAGCAAACTACGAATGCTTTCCTGATGATGATGGATAACCAGTCTAAGTTCCTGAGTAAATCGTTGAGCAGTTTGTTGCCATGTTGTTTGATTCTCTGAGCAATCTGAGAGTCGTCAGCATGTTCAGACAGCCTCTCTTCACTAAAGAAAAGACAAGTTTGGAAAATACTCCACCCACATCAGAAGCTCTTGAACGGCACACACACAGAGCAGTTTATCCGAGAAAGTGCTTACATCTGGAGGTAGAACGGCGGGGATTGCAAAAAGGAGAGGGAAAGACCTTAGTGGACCATTCTACAAAAGCTCAAGAAACTTGATGTGAATTGATTCACTGCTCCTGCACAGTGGTGTGCAGAGAAAGGCACAAATGCTGCAGGACCAACTTAAAGTGCAGATCCTTGTGTACAAATGGCAGGGATTGTCACAAAGACTAAACATTGCCCAGCTGGAAACCTCATTTCAGTAACTTTGTGATACCAGCTTGATGTTTTAGTTTTTAATCCAAGCTGAAACTATCAGAATTGTTTATCTGGCTTTATAGAGTGCACATTATGTACTTCATGACTCTTGTAACCGCACATCCGATGACATGCATGTGGGATTTTCATCACAAAAAATCGTCCCCCACCCCTACCCCCCATACTTTCATCATCCCTCCTTTTACTTTGATGTCTCGTGAGAGTGATGACTAAATCAACGCCCAACAACCCCACCTTAACACCTGTTCAGAGCCATAAGTCTCTGATACAATCTCCTTAACAATTTCTGTGATATGGCCTGGTAGGTTTTGATTTTGGTGCTGAGCCTGATTCCCTTGTTGTTCCACAGCCTGTTGTTGAATCTGCCAAAGGCGGAGCTGGCCTTGGCGATGCACAGCATCACTTCTGTATCAAGTGCTGCATAAGGTGCTGCCCAGGTAGCAAAACTTGTCTACTGACTTCATCTCTGTGTCATCGATCTTGATTGCAGGTAGGGGGGGGGCACTGGCGTTCTGTGAGCTAGCTGGTTGGTACATAGACTCGGTCTTGCTGAGGCTGATGGCGAGTCCAAAGTGCCTGCAGGAGGTTGAGAACCTGTCCATAATGAACTGCATGTCCTCATGGGTGTGTGCAGCAAGCGCGCAGTCATCAGCGAAGAGGAACTCTCTCAACAGTGCCTCAAACACCCTGGACCTGCATGGAGTCGCCGCAAGTTGAAAAGTTTGCCATCTGTGCGGAACTGAATGTAGATGACCCGGTCACAGTCTTGGAAGGCGTCAATCAGCATGGCAGAGAAGAGAATGGAGAACAGTGTGGGTCCAGGACGCAGCCCTGCTTCACTCCATTTACCACAGGGAACGGATCCGACATGTCAGTAATTTCCTGTACTCTCGCCTGCATGCCATCGTATATACATATAGATTGTATATATATCTCTGTGTGTGTGTGTGTGTGTGTGTGTGTGTGTGTGTGTGTGTGTGTCCATACACTCAAGGCCTGACTAATGTGTTTGGTTATGCTGCTGTCAGGCATCTGCCCAGAAGATATGGTGAGCTATGAGTTTGTACAACGTTGTAAAAGCCTTTACACTGTGTTATTAAACACAAACTGTCCGAGAATGTGAATTCTTTTTCACTTCATGGAGGGAGGGGGGAAGCGGGACGAGAGAGTGAGGGAGACATAGAGAGACAGAGACAGAAAGACAAAGAGAGAGACCGAGAGAGAGACACAGAGAGAGAGAAACTCACAGACTCACTTAAGGAAAGAAAGAAAGAAGAGAGAAAGAGACAGAGAGAGAGAAAACATCATGATAATGTGAAAAGTCACTACAGTGTGTGTATTAACTTTCCATCAGTTCTGAATGGGATTCCAGCCATTTACGAAGTTCAGTTTCATTAGCTTTCCTTCTCTTTTCAGCCAAAGTGTTGAGCGTGTACATGAAAGGATTCACAGCAGAGTTCAATGGTAAAACGAATACAGCCAGGGCCACATTCACTTCTGCAGGAATGGCAATTCCTGCCAAAGCCAGCGTCCCACACAAACCGATGGGAAACCAGCACATAAAATCAGTTACTGCAATCGTAATCAGTCGCCGAGCTATGGTCATGTCCTGTGACACTTTGGTAGAATCAGTCTTCAAAGTATTGTCCTGTACTGTCCAATAAATAAATGCCTGACCAGCACAGATAAATAAAAAGAGAATCAAGTTAAGGTAAATCAGAATACCAATAGAATACAGTTTTCCTTTGAAATCTCGTCTTGTAACAGGTAAAGGGATACAAATACCTGTCTGGCTATAGAACTCCCAGTGTGATGTGACTGGAAGTAATGGTACCAAGGCTACAAACCAGCCAACCAGCCAAGTACACATACAAGCCACTGCTGCTGATGTTCTGCCAAACCTCTTGGTGCTGAAAGGAAAGCGAAGGACAATAAAACGATCCAGTGTAATAAGCCAGATACTAAAGGCAGATACCTCACTGGACAACAGAGACAAAAAGCCAGCTGCCTTACAGTTCGCACTGTTTTTCCATGTATCATCATTGTGGAGGTATTGTCCACGGAACCGTTCATCAGCCACTCCAATGATAGCAATGTAGGCACCCATCAGAAAATCAGCCATGGTTAGGCTAACGACAAACACACTGAATCCACTAGAAGACGTCATGCTCTTCATTACCATACGAGCACAACAGCAGAAAACATTACCAGTCAGAGACAGACAGGCGACCAACCACAGAAACCCACGGTATGCCCACGACTGCAACAGATCTCTACATGAAGAAATTTCATCTTTTGGGGCAATGCAAGCTGATTCAGCATCGTCAAAGGTGTATGGAAGTATTTCATTACAGCAAAGTTTATAGTTTTGTGTAGATATAAAGCGCAGTTTAGAAACAGTTTTAAATATGTCAGGCGGAAATATTTTAACAGGGCTACCATCCATGTAGAGCTCAGTTAACTGTGGTGTGAACTGAAATCCATCTGAACTCACTGTGTGAATGGAAGTGAACGTTAAGTTAAGTTTCTGTATGTGACGAAACAACGACAGGACTTTAGAGTCAAACACTGTCAGCATGGTGTGGGACACATCCAGCTCTGTGAGTGCACTGTGCTGGTTAACAGGTGAGAGACCAGTGTGGAGTGAGGTAAGGGGATTGCTGGAAAGAGAGAGTGCCTGGAGGTTGTGTAACCCAAAAAGAAAAGTCAGGTTGACATACTGCAGTTTGTTACTACTGAGATCAAGGAACCTCATATTTACCAAGTGTGTTAGATGAATGTGGGTTATAGAACAGTGTGCGAAAACCACAGCAATAAGGAGGGTATTGTGACTCACATCAGTCAGTGTCATACCTGAGCCTGTTGCATCCAGGTAGCGGAGCTGAGGAAAGAGAGCTGCAGAGAAAGGCTGTGGACACAGAAACGAGTGACCTTGACAAAGACAGTTCACAGGACAGGTAACGTCACATGCTGATTCGTCATCATTCATTGGGCAGTGAGGCCAGCCATCACACATGTGGTCACTATGTAAACATATTGTTGAAAGTCTGCATCGGAAAAGTCCTGGACATTTCAGTTGTTCACACCCCTCTTCATCCTCGTGGTTACTGCAATCGTACATCCCATTGCAGCGTGTGTAGACAGGCAGGAAGTTATTCACTTCACCAGGACAGCAGTAGTGGCTGGCGGGACAGGACTCACTGGTATTCATTGAAGTGGAGATGAAGTGTCTGATGCCGTCAAAGTCGACAAGAGCTGGGTGTGGACTGAATTGTCTTTGGAAGTCTGTGAGTCTAGACACATGGCAGTTCTGTTCATCTGACTCATCCAGACAGTGGGACACTCGATCGCAAACCTTGTCAAAGGATACACACTGACTGTTGGCGCATCTGAATGCACTGATACAGGCATGGTATTCACAAAAGGATTCATCACTCATATCCTTGCAGTCATTGATAAAGTCACATACCAGAGTGTATGATATCATTGTGGAATCACGTTCACACACAAATAAGTGGTCTTCAGAAAGCTGACGATTGGTTGAGTCAGATGTTTTAACCTGATGCACTTCACCAGAAAAAGTGCAAGGTGCTGTGTATTGTTCACCACACACTTTATGCTGGTTAGAACCACACAGATAAAAAGAATGAGTCAACTGTCCATCAGGGCATGCATGCCACTGTCCTTCAGAGAGCAAAACGTTTGTGCTGGTCAACGAGATTACCCGAGTGTTATAAAGATTGATCTGTGTCTTGGCTTGTGTAAATTCACAAAATGCCCCCTTTTCAGACATGTCGTGACTTTGAAAATCACAATCAGAGAAGCGAAAACAAATTCCTTGGAAGTATAAACATACAGGTTTTGGTATTGCAGGAAACACAACACCTTCGCAGATATTGATGCAATGGTGAACAACTGTTCCATCTGTGTGAATAACAGAGTGTGCATAGATGTTTACCACTGACCTGCTTCCTATGGACAAACCTGTCAACCAGGAAGAAAGAGGGTGACTTGTTTTTGTTTTGTTGTGAATATTATACCAGTCAAAAACACACTTTGGCATACCCAGCCAGCCTCCAATGGATCTGCAATAATCATCACCTATCTCGACGCCTTTCGTTTTTTCACTGACAAATCCACGCAGGCTGTCAACAATTTTATAACATCGGTCACAGATCGATAAAAGTCCATTGCAATGGTCATCATTGTAGGGACAGGGGCGTGTTTCATTCTGTCCATCTTCACACTCTGTTTTAACATTACATAACACATCGCGACAGAAGCTTACATGATTCTTTATTCACCAGTTCCATAGACAGTGACGTAGTTTATGAGACACTTCATCATTATCTAAAGAGAGAATGAATATAGACTTACAACTCCTTTGTGTGTGTGTGTGTGTGTGTGTGTGTGTGTGTGTGTGTGTAAACCTACAGCAAAGGGTGATCCTTAGTTTAGCAACAGATGCCTTCTGTCCATTGTGGTCTGGACCCTGAACTCGTCATTCTGTGTTGTATTGTATTGTATTGTATTGTATTGTATTGTATTGTATTGTGTTATGTTGTGCTGTGTTGTATTCTTTTGTATTGTATTCTATTGTGGTTCTATAGCTCAGGCTAGGGACATAGCCCTTGCTACTGGTACTATGTAACCCAGTACTGCCTGCCGCATGTGAAGTCACCCAACGACGGACTAGGCGGAGGAGGAAACCTTTCCCAACGGCTGTGAAGGCGGAAGAGGATGACCAAAGGGCAGGGTGAGCTCTTATCCTTGGCTGGAAGTCCTCCTAGGAGACGGAACTCCGAAGAAAAAACTGCACCTGCCGAGGCCGTCCTACACGTAGCAGTATCTACACCTGTGGGACTGTGAGCGTCGGTAGGCGAGAGAGTGGGGAAGGGACTGCACAACTCCTCCTCACTAAAAAAGTCACCTGTGCTGGTCAGGCAACCAGGCTAATGTCGGAACGACGAGCTAGCCATTCAACACCCAGCTTTCCCAAGCCCTGCAGTGATGGAGAAGTGGTAACGGGGACAGGCAGAGGATGCTGCTGGCAGTTCCTAGTCACGACTCTGCATGCAGGCGGTTGTGGGATGATGGTTGTCTGCCGTAGACTGGGGCAGATGCGGCGCCCGTATCCTCCCACAGTGTCAGAGCAGCCCTTTTTAGGGACAGCACTGCTCTCCCCACATGGGGAAGGGGAGAGAAAAGGATCCCTAAACAAAGCCTGCCTCACCTAGTACCTAGTAGAAAACCGCACCTACTTGGACATCCAACACTAGCGGTCGAAAACAACAGAAGAAAAGAACCAGGAGTCATGCCCTGACTCTGGGTGCCTGGAATGTTCGCACCCTTTTAGACAATGATGACAGACCAGAAAGGTGCACAGCACTCATTGCCAGAATGCTCGATTGCTACCAGGTTGACACAGCAGCCCTGAGTGAAACCAGGTTTGCCGGTGAAACCCAGCTAGAGGGGGCTACACCTTCTACTGCAATGGGAAGCCAGATGGCACCCCAAGAACCTTGGGCGTGTGCTTTGCCATATGAATCAAACTTGCACGACAGCTTGACAGCCTTCACCGTGGGATAAATGATAGGCTGACTACGTCTGAAGCTGTCCGAGGATCGCTTCTTCACAGTCATCAGCTGCTATGCCCCGATGATGACCAACCCTGATGACGTCAAAGAAGCCTTCTACGAGGAGCTCAGCCGCACCATTTCAGCGGTAGACAGAAAGGACAGGCTGATCATCCTTTGGGATTTCAATACCCGCGTCGGCGTGGACTTCTCCTCGTGGCCAAAAGTCCTAGGACAGCATGGCACTGGCAAGTGCAACTCCAACGGACTGCTTTTGCTCTCGCTCAGTGCGCAGCATGGACTGACCATCACCAACACCCTCTTCCAACAAGCGGACAAGTACAAGAACACATGGATGCACCCCACTCTAAGCAATGGCACATGCTGGACTATGTGATTGCCGGCAGAGAGACAAAGGTGATGTTTCCATTACACGCTGCATGAGAGGAGCAGTCTGTTGGTCGGACCATCGCCTGGTGCGAAGCAAGATGAACATCAGACTTGCACGCAAGCTCCAACCAGCCAGGCAGAAACCCCCAAAGAAGCTGAACACCTACCGCCTCCCTATCACCAAGGACGTGCTGCAGCAGCAAATCCAAGCAGCTCTCCAAGAAATTCCTGCATTGACTGATGTAGAAGAGGTATGGAGCACCTTTAGAGATGCTGTGTACACAGCAGCAGCTGACACACTCGGCTTTGTACAGAGGAGCCACAAAGAGTGGTTTGACGAGAATAACTCTGGAATCTCCAAGCTCCTGGACACACTGCATATACAGCATCAGGATCACATTTCCGATAAAGACTGCAAGAGGAAGAAGGACCAGTTCTTGCTAACCAGGCAACTCGTACAGAAGAGGCTACGTGAGATGAAGAACACTTGGTGGGAGGGAAAGTCCAAAGAGCTTCAGTCCGCTGCTGATGCTCGCGACATGAAGACCTTCCATGATGGTCTCCAAGCTGTGTATGGGCTGAGAGTCACAGGATCAACCCCTGTCCGAGCCTTGGACCAGACCACCCTCCTGACAGTCAAGAAGAACATCCTTGCCCGCTAGGCAGAGCACTTCAACACCATCCAACACAGTCATTCCTGAAACACAGTGCGGCTTCTGCTCAGGCAGGGGAACATGTGGCATGGTGTTTGCTGTACGCCAGATGCAAGAGAAGTGTCGTGAGCAGAACAAGGAGCTCCACATGGTCTTTGTAGACCTGACTAAGGCCTTCAACACGGTGAACCGCCATGGTCTGTGGAAGATCCTCTTAAAGTTCGGCTGCCCAGAGAGCCTAATCCAGCTGATTGCGTCATTCCACGATGGCATGCCAGATGATAGAACAGGAAAATACTGACATGTCGGATCCGTTTCCTGAGGTAAATGGATTGAAGCAGGACTGCGTCATGGCACCCACACTGTTTTCCATTCTTTTCTCTGCCATGCTGATTGACGCCTTCCAAGACTGTGTCCGGGGCATCTACATCCAGTTTCGCACAGACGGCAAACTTTTCAACTTGCGGCGACTCCACGCCACGTCAAGGGTGTTTGAGGCACTATTGAGAGAGTTCCTCTTCACTGATGACTGCGCGCTTGCTGCACACACCCATGAGGACATGCAGCTCATTATGGACAGTTTCTCAACCTCCTGCAGGCAATTTGTACTCACCATCAGCCTCAGCAAGACCGAGTCTGTGTACCAACCAGCTAGCTCACAGAACGCCAGTGCCCCCTACCTGCAATCAAGATCGATGACACAGAGATAAAGTCAGTGGACAAGTTTTGCTACCTGGGCAGCACCCTATGCAGCAACGGAGCCCTTGATGCAGAAGTGACGCTGCGCATCGCCAAGGCCAGCTCCGCCTTTGGCAGACTCAACAACAGGCTGTGGAACAACAAAGGCATCAGGCTCAGCACCAAAATCAAAACCTACAGAGCTGTTGTGCTCACCACCTTATTGTACTGCTGTGAAACATGGACGACATATCGCCGTCACATTCAACAACTTGAGCAGTTTGACCAGAGATGCCTTCGAAAGATCCTCGGCATAAAGTGGCCAGACAGGGTCTCCAACCTCAAGGTCCTAGAGAAGAGTAGCCTGCCCAGCATCAAAAGCCTGCTGATCCAGAGCCAGCTACGCTGGACAGGAAACGTTGTCCGCATGACAGACAGCAAGATCCCGAAGATACTTTTGTATGGCCAGCTGAAGGAAGGCCCACCGCTAACTTGGAAGACCCTGCAAGTGCTTCAAGGACACCTTGAAGACAAACCTCAAAACCTGTCACATAGAAATCACTTCCTGGGAAACTGATACCCTTGACCACTCTCGCTGGAGGATGCTGTGCTCAAGTGGCATAAAGACGTTTGAAAACAAGAGAACGCTGGCCATTAAGGAGAAGCATGAGCGAAGGAAGCAGGGTTCAACTTTAAATGTTTGGCACCACACACTGTACTCCCTTCGTGTACAGCACTGCTACCAACTGAACTGTACAGAATTTTCTTCTGGTTGATTGGCGTTTCTGCCATGATAGGCAATTTTGTGTGTCTGATGACTTCACATGCTGCGAAAAAAATTATTGAAGCAGTTTCCATCAGTGCTGTTGTCCATCTTCAGTTTGCTGATATATGTATGGGAAGTCACGTCCAGCATTATCGTGACAGCAGACAATATATTTGACGGAAAGTACATCCACATTGAAAAAGCATGGACAAATGGTATAATCTGCAAGCTGGCTGGGTTTCTTTTCTTTCTCTCAAGTACAGTATCAAAACTGATTATTTGTTTAATAACATTGTATCACATTTCTGTACTTTGTTTCCCGAAAGGTGGAAGGAGATTACCATTACTGGCTGTAGGCTGTGGTGTGGATTGTTGGAATTTTGTTGGCAACAATTCCATTTCTCTCCTGGACTATCCCACTGGGGCCTCCTCGGCCAGTCTCGACTCTGTCGTCTGGCTTTATTTGATCACCATAACTCTGGACATTACTTCAAGTGGTTTACAGTTATTGTGACTGTCAATGTCATTTTCATGTGTGATGATTGGTAGCTGGGCAAGCTGTCATCTATAAAGAAACACCAAAGTACAGAACAACTCTCAATCCAGTAGAGACACCATTGCATTCTTCAGTGCATGTTATGAGAAAAGTGGCTGTTACAGATGCTGCTTCCTGGCTGGCGTTCGGACTGGGTGACGATGATGAGTTCACATGGCGTTACTGGTTTCGATACGATCCATGACACCATGGTTGTGTTCGTGTTGCCTTTCAACTCTGCTCTCAACCCACTTCTCTACATGTGGGGCGGTCAACTCACAATGGCGACATCAGCAGCAAGAAGAGAAATTGATTCAGGTGTTAAAAGCACGGCTTGCCCAAAGAAGAAAAAAAATGATATTCTTTGCAATACATGCATGGATATACATTGAAAGAGTGAGATAGAGAGAGAGAGAAAGAGAGAGAGAGAGAGAGAATAAGCAGTATTTTTCCAATAGCCAGGGACCTATTTCAACGGCAATCTTCATACATACTTGACTTACTTGACTTATTCCTCTTGATTCCGTGGGGAACATAGGGCCGCAACAACACTCCTCCAACGCACCCGGCTCTGGCTGGTCCTCTTCAGTTCGGCCCACGTCATACCGGCCGCCCTTGTCTCTGCCTCAATGCTTCTCCGCCAGGTCTGCTTCGGACGGCCAACTTTCCTTTTCCCCTGTGGGTTCCAATCAAGAGCCTGTCTTGTGATGTTTGTTGCAGGCTTGCGTAGTGTATGGCCTATCCATCCCCATTTCCGTTTCTTGATTTCCGTCTCCAGTGGGGCCTGTTTTGTCATGTTCCAAAGTTCTTCATTGGAGACAACCTCTGGCCATTTGATGTTCAGGATGTTTCTTAGACATCTGTTGGTGAATGTCTGAAGCTTGTTGGTGCTGGTCTTTGTCACTCTCCACGTCTCTGAGCCATAGAGTAGAACCGACTTCACGTTGGTGTCAAAAATACATAAATGAAGCGGTATTTCTATGCGTTAATGTTATGACATTTCCTGTGGTTGCGACTCAGTTTGAGGGATATTGTTTGTGATCTGATATAGATTCAGCTGCTACACATTGTGCCGCCATCTTGACAGGTCCACCACATCGACGACAGTCACGTATTCATTCAGTCTGTGCCAATCAGGCAGCCGCTCTTTCTATACATAGGCCCTCCACTCATGCAAAGGTAAACATAGATAAACATGGCGGCTTCAGTAAAAAGAAGTGTTTATTTGAGTCAAAATATGGAGTATTTCGTGTCATTATCAAGCCTCACTCTTGATCAAATTGGTGGATTACACGGTACACACACACATACAATCACAAACACACTCACATATATATATATATATTTGTATTTCTTTTTTTCACAACGGATTTCTCTGTGTGAAAATCGGGCTGCTCTCCCCAGGGAGAGCGCCTCGCTATACTACAGTGCCACCCATTTTTTTGCAATTTTTCCTGGGACGGTTTTTGTCGGACCAAACACGAGAAGCAACATCCATGGGTTTTCGTTGTGAACCCTGATTTCGTGAAGTTACCAGTCTGGTTTGTCATAGTGGAGGTTATACTCCATCACTGAGATAAACAGAGAGAGTGAGATATATATATATATATATATATATATATATACATATATATATATATATATATATATATAGACAAGTGAAGGACTGTTTCAAACATGACGTAGTAGATGACGTTTTCTAAGGTCCAAGATGATGACGAAAAATTAACATTACGTCAACTATGATGAGTGTGGTCTGTGACCAAGCTGCTGGGAATAAACAAAAATTCAAATTATCTTTTTTTTTTATTGTTAAATAAAATAGGTGTTGGTCTTCAACTTTAATCTATTAAATTTAAATGGATATATATATATACATATATATGTATGTATGTATGAGCAACGCACCACGCGAAAACCCAGCTGAAGTAGGAATTTATCATTTTTACATTTGTATATACCCTCTAAAAGTTTTCAAATCACAGATTAAAATTTTAAAAAACCCAGATTTGATCTATCTGTGATAGTATTTTTCTATGTTTTTTTCTTCTCCTAAGTTCGTGTGCCTGAGGAGTAGAAATGGAGAAATCAGCTCATGAAAAAACAACATATTTATGTGCCTGTGACATAAAAACAAGAATTATGCTGAATATCTATGTGGTGTCAAAAGATTCAGAACTGAATCAACTTCAAATTTCCATATGAAAGAGGCACACGAAAATTCGTATTCTCTCTCTGCAATACTCAAAGTTCGTCCATGTCCATATCCATTTTGTGAACGTCTCAGTATGTGCGCGTATGTGTGTATCGGAGAGTGTGGAAGAACATTTTACATGTGTTTTGGTGCTTTGATTTCCCCTTTCCCCCCTCCCCTGATATGAGCAAACCATTTGTCAAAGGAAGACAAGTATGGCAAGTAGAGGAGTGACGTCATGCAACAGAGAAAATTCAGCCACATGGGAAAACCCACATATTTGTCTGCTGTAACTTTAAAACAATAATTTTCCTGGTGTGGCATGATTCAGAATCAAGAAAATTTTAGATTTCCATATGTCAAAGGCACAGGAAAATTCGTATTTTCAAAGACAAGAATGGCAAGTGGAGGAGTGACGTCATGCAGCCACAAGAGAGCCGACGGCGACAGTGAATGTTCAAATATTTTACGCCCATAAGCTGATGCATGAATCTTTGGAACATCGGCTTAGATCCATATCAAACTAACGTTTACTAACTGCAGTCATGTGTATTGCCACATAATCAGCTGTACATAGACTCAATGACCAGTCTCTGTGGCCTGGAAGCCCAAATCCCTTGAATGTTACAACTGAAGGAGATCATGTCGATCATGTCGTTTGTATCCAGCATTACCAACAGCTCCAGTGTCTTGACAAGGATGGAGATCGTGTGTGAAAGTGGTGGAGGGAGTGAGAGTACGTGCGTGTGTGCGTGCGTGTGCACATGTACATATGTGTGCACGTTGGTGCATTGTGCATGTGTACGTGTGCGTATGTGCGTGTGTGTGTCCGTGTGTATGTGTGTGTGCCCACGTGTACGCGTGCAGTTTATTAACGTTTGTGTGTATAATATGTGAGTGTGCACATGAACGCATGCACGCGCGCGTACACACACACACACACACACACACACACACACACATAGAGCCATGGGCAAATCCATACACTCCCGAACACAAGAAAATCTTCTCTTGTTCAGAGCGGAAATACGCGTTTGATCCGCCAATCACAAATTGTTGAAAGACGTGGACTTGCCCAGAGTGACCGCGGAAGATATTTCACCAGAATTTGCTTTTGGTTAAGTTAGTGAAGCCGGGAAAGTCGCAACAATCATAGAGGAAGTTTTCTACTTTGACAGATCTAAATAATGACTTTAAAACAATGAAATAAAGATGGATGTGGGTTGTTGAAGATAGGATCGTTTCGTTTGCAGCACACAGCATGGCTTCGAAAAACACTAGTATCAGATAGTGGTAAGAAATATGATATGTACCAGTACTGTTAACTGCCCCCCTCCCTTCCCTTTGTCACTTTTGATTTTGTTGTTGTTCAGCAGGGATCTTGCATAAACCATGGCTTTGCTTGTTGGCAGAAGTAAAAGAAAAGCAATGGACACATGAACAGTGTAAGCAAACTACTAATGCTTTCCTGATGATGATGGATAACCAGTCTAAGTTCCTGAGTAAATCGTTGAGCAGTTTGTTGCCCTGTTGTTTGATTCTCTGAGCAATCTGAGAGTCGTCAGCATGGTCAGACAGCTTCTCCTCACTAAAGAAAAGAAAAGTTTGGAAAATACTCCACCCACATCAGCAGCTCTTGAACGGCACACACAGAGCAGTTTATCTGAGAAAGTGCTTACATCTGGAGGTAGAACGGCGGGGATTGCAAAAAGGTGAGGGAAAGACCTTAGTGGACCATTCTACAAAAGCTCAAGAAACTTGATGTGAACTGATTCACTGCTCCTGCACAGTGGTGTGCAGAGAAAGGTGCAAATGCTGCAGGACCAACTTAAAGTGCAGATCCTTGTGTACAAATGGCAGGGACTGTCACAAAGACTAAACATTGCCCAGCTGGAAACCTCATTTCAGCAACTTTGTGATACCAGCTTGATGTTTTAGTTTTTCAGTCATGCTGAAACTATCAGAATTATTTATTTGGCTTTATAGAGTGCACATTATGTACTTCATGACTCTTGTAACCGCACATCCGATGACATGCCTGTGGGATTTTCATCTCAAGAAATCGTCCCCCACCCCTACCCCCAAACTCATCATCCCTCCTTTTACTTTGATGTCTCGTGAGAGTGATGACTAAATCAACGCCCAACAACCCCACCTTAACACCTGTTCAGAGCCATAAGTCTCTGCTACAGATCTCCTTTACAATTTCTGTGATATGGCCTGGTAGGTTTTGATTTTGGTGCTGAGCCTGATTCCCTTTTTGTTCCACAGCCTGTTGTTGAATCTGCCAAAGGCGGAGCTGGCCTTGGCGATGCACAGCATCACTTCTGTATCAAGTGCTGCATAAGGTGCTGCCCAGGTAGCAAAACTTGTCTACTGACCATCTCTGTGTCATCGATCTTGATTGCAGGTAGGGGGAAGGCACTGGCGTTCTGTGAGCTAGCTGGTTGGTACATAGACTCGGTCTTGCTGAGGCTGATGGCGAGTCCAAAGTGCCTGCAGGAGGTTGAGAACCTGTCCATAATGAACTGCATGTCCTCATGGGTGTGTGCAGCAAGCGCACAGTCATCAGCGAAGAGGAACTCTCTCAACAATGCCTCAAACACCCTGGACCTGCATGGAGTCGCCGCAAGTTGAAAAGTTTGCCATCTATGCGGAACTGAATGTAGATGTCCCAGTCACAGTCTTGGAAGGCGTCAATCAGCATGGCAGAGAAGAGAATGGAGAACAGTGTGGGTCCAGGACGCAGCCCTGCTTCACTCCATTTACCACAGGGAACGGATCCGACATGGCAGAAATATATATATATATGTGTGTGTGTGTGTGTGTGTATGTGTGTGTGTGTGTGTGTGTGTGTGTGTGTGTGTGTGTGTCCATACACTCAAGGCCTGACTAATGTGTTTGGTTATGCTGCTGTCAGGCATCTGCCCAGAAGATATGGTGAGCTATGTGTTTGTACAACATTGTAAAAGCATTTTCACTGTGTTATTAAACACAAACTGTCCGAGAATGTGAATTCTTTTTCACTTCATGGAGGAAGGGGGGAAGCGGGACGAGAGAGTGAGGGAGACAGAGAGAGGCAGAGACAGAAAGACAAAGAGAGAGACCGAGAGAGAGACACAGAGAGAGAGAAACTCACAGACTCACTTAAGGAAAGAGAGAAAGAAGAGAGAGAGAGACAGAGAGAGAGAAAACATCATGATAATGTGAAAAGTCACTACAGTGTGTGTATTAACTTTCCATCAGTTCTGAATGGGATTCCAGCCATTTACGAAGTTCAGTTTCATTAGCTTTCCTTCTCTTTTCAGCCAAAGTGTTGAGCGTGTACATGAAAGGATTCACAGCAGAGTTCAATGGTAAAACGAATACAGCCAGGGCCACATTCACTTCTGCAGGAATGGCAATTCCTGCCAAAGCCAGCGTCCCACACAAACCGATGGGAAACCAGCACATAAAATCAGTTACTGCAATCGTAATCAGTCGCCGAGCTATGGTCATGTCCTGTGATACTTTGGTACAATCAGTCTTCAAAGTATTGTCCTGTACTGTCCAATAAATAAATGCCTGACCAGCACAGATAAATAAAAAGAGAATAAAGTTCAGGTAAATCAGAATACCAATAGAATACATTTTTCCTTTGAAATCTCGTCTTGTAACAGGTAAAGGAATACAAATGCCTGTCTGGCTATAGAACTCCCAGTGTGATGTGACTGGAAGTAATGGTACCAAGGCTACAAACCAGCCAACCAACCAAGTACACATAGAAGCCACTGCTGCTGATGTTCTGCCAAACCTCTTGGTGCTGAAAGGAAAGTGAAGGACAATAAAACGATCCAGTGTAATAAGCCAGATACTAAAGGCAGATACCTCACTGGACAACAGAGACAAAAAGCCAGCTGCCTTACAGTTCGCACTGTTTTTCCATGTATCATCATTGTGGAGGTATTGTCCACGAAACCGTTCATCAGCCACTCCAATGATAGCAATGTAGACACCCATCAGAAAATCAGCCATAGTTAGGCTAACGACAAACACACTGAATCCACTAGAAGACGTCATACTCTTCATAACCATACGAGCACAACAACAAAAGACATTACCAGTCAGAGACAGACAGGCGACCAACCACAGAAACCCACGGTATGCCCACGACTGCAACAGATCTCTACATGAAGAAATTTCATCTTTTGGGGCAATGCAAGCTGATTCAGCATCGTCAAAGGTGTAGGGAAGTATTTCATTACAGCAAAGTTTATAGTTTTGTGTAGATATAAAGCGCAGTTTAGAAACAGTTTTAAATATGTCAGGCGGAAATATTCTAATAGGGCTACTATCCATGTAGAGCTCAGTTAACTGTGGTGTGAACTGAAATCCATCTGAACTGACTGTGTGAATGGAAGTGAAAGTTAAGTTCAGTTTCTGCATATTACGAAACAGCGACAGGACTTTAGAGTCAAACGCTGTCAGCATGGTGTGGGACAGATCCAACTCTGTGAGTGCACTGTGCTGGTTAACAGGTGAGAGACCAGTGTGGAGTGAGGTAAGGGGATTGCTGGAAAGAGAGAGTGCCTGGAGGTTGTGTAACCCAAAAAGAAAAGTCAGGTTGACATACTGCAGTTTGTTACTACTGAGATCAAGGAACCTCATATTTACCAACTGTGTTAGATGAATGTGGGTTATAGAACAGTGTGCGAAAACCACAGCAATAAGGAGGGTATTGTGACTCACATCAGTCAGTGTCATACCTGAGCCTGTTGCATCCAGGTAGCGGAGCTGAGGAAAGAGAGCTGCAGAGAAAGGCTGTGGACACAGAAACGAGTGACCTTGACAAAGACAGTTCACAGGACAGGTAACGTCACATGCTGATTCGTCATCATTCATTGGGCAGTGAGGCCAGCCATCACACATGTGGTCACTATGTAAACATATTGTTGAAAGTCTGCATCGGAAAAGTCCAGGACATTTCAGTTGTTCACACCCCTCTTCATCCTCGTGGTTACTGCAATCGTACATCCCATTGCAGCGTGTGTAGACAGGCAGGCAGTTATTCACTTCACCAGGACAGCAATAGTGGCTGGCGGGACAGGACTCACTGGTATTCATTGAAGTGGAGATGAAGTATCTGATGCCGTCAAAGTCGACAAGAGCTGGGTGTGGACTGAATTGTCTTTGGAAGTCTGTGAGTCTAGACACATGGCAGTTCTGTTCATCTGACTCATCCAGACAGTGGGACACTCGATCGCAAACCTTGTCAAAGGATACACACTGACTGTTGGCGCATCTGAATGCACTGATACAGGCATGGTATTCACAAAAGGATTCATCACTCATATCCTTGCAGTCATTGATAAAGTCACATACCAGAGTGTATGATATCATTGTGGAATCACGTTCACACACAAATAAGTGGTCTTCAGAAAGCTGACGATTGGTTGAGTCAGATGTTTTAACCTGATGCACTTCACCAGAAAAAGTGCAAGGTGCTGTGTATTGTTCACCACACACTTTATGCTGGTTAGAACCACACAGATAAAAAGAATGAGTCAACTGTCCATCAGGGCATGCATGCCACTGTCCTTCAGAGAGCAAAACGTTTGTGCTGGTCAACGAGATTACCCGAGTGTTATAAAGATTGATCTGTGTCTTGGCTTGTGTAAATTCACAAAATGCCCCCTTTTCAGACATGTCGTGACTTTGAAAATCACAATCAGAGAAGCGAAAACAAATTCCTTGGAAGTATAAACATACAGGTTTTGGTATTGCAGGAAACACAACACCTTCGCAGATATTGATGCAATGGTGAACAACTGTTCCATCTGTGTGAATAACAGAGTGTGCATAGATGTTTACCACTGACCTGCTTCCTATGGACAAACCTGTCAACCAGGAAGAAAGAGGGTGACTTGTTTTTGTTTTGTTGTGAATATTATACCAGTCAAAAACACACTTTGGCATACCCAGCCAGCCTCCAATGGATCTGCAATAATCATCAGCTATCTCGACGCCTTTCGTTTTTTCACTGACAAATCCACGCAGGCTGTCAACAATTTTATAACATCGGTCACAGATTGATAAAAGTCCATTGCAATGGTCGTCATTGTAGGGACAGGGGCGTGTTTCATTCTGTCCATCTTCACACTCTGTTTCAACATTACATAACACATCACGACAGAAGCTTACATGATTCTTTATTCACCAGTTCCATAGACAGTGACGTAGTTTATGAGACACTTCGTCATTACCTAAAGAGAGAATGAACATAGACTTACAACTCCTTTGTGTGTGTGTGTGTGTGTGTAAACCTACAGCAAAGGGTGATCCTTAGTTTAGCAACAGATGCCTTCTGTCCATTGTGGTCTGGACCCTGAACTCGTCATTCTGTGTTGTATTGTATTGTATTGTATTGTATTGTGTTATGTTGTGCTGTGTTGTATTCTTTTGTATTGTATTCTATTGTGGTTCTATAGCTCAGGCCAGGGACATAGCCCTTGCTACTGGTACTATGTAACCCAGTACTGCCTGCCGCATGTGAAGTCACCCAACGACGGACCAGGCGGAGGAGGAAACCATTCCCAATGGCTGTGAAGGCGGAAGAGGATGACCAAAGGGCAGGGCGAGCTCTTATCCTTGGCTGGAAATCCTCCTAGGAGACGGAACTCCGAAGAAAAAACTGCACCTGCCGAGGCCGTCCTACACGTAGCAGTATCTACACCTGTGGGACTGTGAGCGTCGGTAGGCGAGAGAGTGGGGAAGGGACTGCACAACTCCTCCTCACTAAAAAAGTCACCTGTGCTGGTCAGGCAACCAGGCTAATGTCGGAAAAACGAGCTAGCCCTTCAACACCCAGCTTTCCCAAGCCCTGCAGCGATGGAGAAGTGGTAACGGGGACAGGCAGAGGATGCTGCTGGCAGTTCCTAGTCACGACTCTGCATGCAGGCGGTTGTGGGATGATGGTTGTCTGCCGTAGACTGGGGCAGATGCGGCGCCCGTATCCTCCGACAGTGTCAGAGCAGCCCTTTTTAGGGACAGCACTGCTCTCCCCACATGGGGAAGGGGAGAGAAAAGGATCCCTAAACAAAGCCTGCTTCACCTAGTACCTAGTAGGAAACCGCACCTACTTGGACATCCAACACTAGCGGTCGAAAACAACAGAAGAAAAGAACCAGGAGTCATGCCCTGACTCTGGGTGCCTGGAATGTTCGCACCCTTTTAGACAGAGATGACAGACCAGAAAGGTGCACAGCGCTCATTGCCAGAATGCTCAATTGCTACCAGGTGGACACAGCAGCCCTGAGTGAAACCAGGTTTGCCGGTGAAACCCAGCTAGAGGGGGCTACACCTTCTACTGCAATGGGAAGCCAGATGGCACCCCAAGAACCTTGGGCGTGTGCTTTGCCATATGAATCAAACTTGCACGACAGCTTGACAGCCTTCATCGTGGGATAAATGATAGGCTGACTACGTCTGAATCTGTCCGAGGATCGCTTCTCCACAGTCATCAGCTGCTATGCCCCGATGATGACCAACCCTGATGACATCAAAGAAGGCTTCTACGAGGAGCTCAGCCGCACCATTTCAGCGGTAGACAGAAAGGACAGGCTGATCATCCTTTGGGATTTCAATACCCGCGTCGGCGTGGACTTCTCCTCGTGGCTAAAAGTCCTAGGACAGCATGGCACTGGCAAGTGCAACTCCAACGGACTGCTTTTGCTCTCGCTCAGTGCGCAGCATGGACTGACCATCACCAACACCCTCTTCCAACAAGCGGACAAGTACAAGAACACATGGATGCACCCCACTCTAAGCAATGGCACATGCTGGACTATGTGATTGCCCAGCAGAGAGACAAAGGTGATGTTTCCATTACACGCTGCATGAGAGGAGCAGTCTGTTGGTCGGACCATCGCCTGGTGCGAAGCAAGATGAACATCAGACTTGCACGCAAGCTCCAACCAGCCAGGCAGAAACCCCCAAAGAAGCTGAACACCTACCGCCTCCCTATCACCAAGGACGTGCTGCAGCAGCAAATCCAAGCAGCTCTCCAAGAAATTCCTGCATTGACTGATGTAGAAGAGGTATGGAGCACCTTTAGAGATGCTGTGTACACAGCAGCAGCTGACACACTCGGCTTTGTACAGAGGAGCCACAAAGAGTGGTTTGACGAGAATAACTCTGGAATCTCCAAGCTCCTGGACACACTGCATATACAGCATCAGGATCACATTTCCGATAAAGACTGCAAGAGGAAGAAGGACAAGTTCTTGCTAACCAGGCAACTCGTACAGAAGAGGCTACGTGAGATGAAGAACACTTGGTGGGAGAGAAAGTCCAAAGAGCTTCAGTCCGCTGCTGATGCTCGCGACATGAAGACCTTCCATGATGGTCTCCAAGCTGTGTATGGGCTGAGAGTCACAGGATCAACCCCTGTCCGAGCCTTGGACCAGACCACCCTCCTGACAGTCAAGAAGAACATCCTTGCCCGCTAGGCAGAGCACTTCATAACCATCCAACACAGTCATTCCTGAAACACAGTGCGGCTTCCGCTCAGGCAGGGGAACATGTGGCATGGTGTTTGCTGTACGCCAGATGCAAGAGAAGTGTCGTGAGCAGAACAAGGAGCTCCACATGGTCTTTGTAGACCTGACTAAGGCCTTCAACACGGTGAACCGCCATGGTCTGTGGAAGATCCTCTTAAAGTTCGGCTGCCCAGAGAGCCTAATCCAGCTGATTGCGTCATTCCACGATGGCATGCAGATG
>NC_134908.1:4595167-4610167 GCF_041734735.1 Babylonia areolata
CGTCATCTGCATCGAGAGTGATGAGTGGCGCGAATTTCCCACCAATCATGGCTTGGAATGCCTCTTGTACTTCAGGATCTTTCAATTTTTCCAGGTCGAACTTCAGTCTTGAGAAGCTTTGTTTCTTTGTTTTCTTCAGTTGGAGTTTGAAGGTCATCATTACCAAGTCGTGGTCACTTGCAATGTCAGCTCCTGGGAAACTTCTTGTCTTGGCAATGTTCACGCTAGACTGGAAACGCTTCTTTACCATGATGTAGTCTATTTGGTTGTGGTGATCTCCTCCAGGGCTGTGCCATGTCCATCTTCTGGATGCTTTGTGTGGTCCAAATGTGTTTGTTATCTTCAGGTTGTTGAAGCAGGCAAATTCCAGGAGTCTCAAACCTCTTTCATTTGTAGTGTTGTTACCATATCGTCCACATGTGCCCTTCCAGGTGTTGTAGGAGTCTTCTCCGATCTTGGCGTTCCAGTCACCTTGTACTACTATGATGTCTTTCTTTGGTGTCTGATCAAGGGTTTCTGGTAGTTGTTCGTAGAACTCCTCAACTTCATAATCGCTGTGATCAGATGTTGGAGCATATGCTTGTATGATGGTGATGTTGAATGGGGATGCCCTCAGGCGGATGGTAGTGAGCCTGCTGGATATTGGTCGGCAGCCCATGACAGTGTTAACAATGTCTTTGTGGATCAGGAACCCTACTCCATGTTCGTGTTTGTCCTCTCTACCACTGTAAAATAGTCTGTGGCCTTCAAGTGTGGGTATTTCACCGATGTTTTTCCATCGTGTTTCACAAAGTCCTAGGATGTGCCAGCGATATTTGTTCATTGCATGTGTCAGTTCTTCCAATTTTCCTGGCGTCCTTAGTGTTCTGACATTCCACGTGCCAATAGAGATGTTGTTCCTGGCCCGGAGCTTGTTGTTGTGTGGTCCACCAGTAGCACATTTGTCACCTCCACCCTGGTTTGCAATGGAAGGCGCGGTCCTTGTTGACCCGGGCGACGACCGAGCCGGTATGGGTTGAGTAGTGGTCGTCATTCATGCGGTGAGTCTTGGGCAGAAAAGCATGGCGGAGCCCATCCCTCTCCATATATATATATATAGATAGATAGATAGATAGATAGGTTAGTAGTAATAAGATGACACAATTTTATGTGTTGGATTCTGAGAGATGTATGCAATCTTAGTACTTTTTACAAGTAGATGGGTCTTTCGTCTAACATCCTGACTTGAATCACAGGTACAGTGTAAACGTTTGTTATGTAATCATCAATATCTGTGTCCACTCCATTACAGTGTAATAAAGACAGTCAGTTTGTAAGCGAGGATAATGTTGCTCTAAAGGACACACTCATAATGAAGATAGGATTTTTTTCAGGCTGCAAAGGGTGTAGATTAGACGTATGTGAAGAGGTGTGGGGTTTTTTATCCAATGATGACAGACAACAGTTGTAATACATGTACAGAATAAGTATGTTCAGAATCGCCATGGCACAACGGCTTCTACTCTGAGTCTGAGTCTCTCTCTCTCTCTCTCTCTCATTCGGTCATGAACAATCAGTAAATTGCGTAGTTCGTGCATTAAAATCACCACACAATATAACATTTTCTGTCAATGTATCTTTGTTCCACGCTAGTTTGTGCATCAAAACCACAACACAATGTAACTTTTTTTTTTTTCTTTTTTTTTTTTTTTTTGTTCTACGCTATCCTCTATCTTGTCCCATATGCTCATGCATCTTCCAAATGACGTCCATCTGTTTCTGAAGGAATACAAATATCACTATCACTACAAATATATGATAACACACCACACAGTTTCGGGCCTGAACTCCCTATGAAGTACATCATTCACATCAAAATACATGGTCACGAAAATAACCAAACTACAATGGACACAGTGTCACCTTCAAGTCTCACCAGAATGGGCAGTGTACATGTCTTTTCCGAGTCGATCTCAGTGTTGTGTGGACTGGTACACTGCCTCCTGTTTGTGTGCGCTGATATAACCACACATCAGTGGAGTGTGAACAGCATATACATGAATACCTGGGCTGGTCCACAGAATATCAGTGACATGTGTCCAGGTGTAGAGCACTTTCTAAACCAAAACAACACGAACATCACGGTGTTACAGGTCAATGCGTCAGACTGTAACTGGAAGTTACCACAACACACAACACAACAGGGAGTGGTGTACGGGGTGTGTGGTGATTTCAACACGTTCTGTAAACTGCATGTAAAGGCGCCACAAGGTATGAAGGTACGTGTTTTTATACAGAGACTAGAGTACTGGTGTGATTCTAAGCACAGAACAACTACAATACACGTGCCATTCTATGCAAAATATTTTTTGTTATGCAATCTTCATACCCTTGAGAAAATGTTTGTTGAATCATATTTTGGAAACAGCATAGTGGTCATAAACGTCAACACTTCAATGGGAAAAGTTTCTTTTGAAACAATTAACTGTCACCAGTTTTTTGTCAAACATTTATTTGAATATTCTGCATATGTATCAACACCATACGTAGACGTTTTATATACAGACATGGATTTTAGTGTGGAATGGAGAGTACCCTCTGGATGGATCATGATGAGTATTCAACAAATATGGAAGGTTATGAGATGTGCTGGTCATTCTGATAAACAATACTGGATAAAACTGCATTTAAAGACAAATACAACTCACCAAAGTGTTGAACGTATTTGCTGTTTTGATCTACTATCAGCACGAATCATTCACACATCATACCTAAAGATCAACCTTCACTACTGGCAAGACTGGCATCCTGGTCTGAAAATGTATCTGTCTATGGTATCTGTTGATAATCAACCTGTCAAGTTAGCAAACGGCCTTTACAACTGTTCTGTAAACTACTACACTTACTACACTGATTTCCAACGTCATCTGGACTGCAATCTGAAGTCAGAGTGTGAAGATGGACGGGATGAAACAGAACACTGCCCCTTCAGCAGTCCTGACTGCCAGGGGTTGGTGGCTTCACGTAACAAGTGTTACATGTTAGTCTCCATGGACACACACATTCTCGCCCTATTGTCCCATTATGAGTGTTTGAAAATACGTGGAAGATTAGCTTCAGCAAAATCCAGAAAGGAACAGGTAAATTTTCAACATCTCTTTAAACATTTCGATAAATTTGAAGCACCTATAGGGTTAATGTGTGGTTGGGACTCTGTGCCGTATCCATATAGAAAGTTTTGTAAATGGTCTGACAACACTGTGGTGTACACCATGACTCACTTCAGTTTACAGACTCCGTACCTGCCCTCAGCACGTGCTGGTCAAGTTGTACTGTACAACATGCTGTTAAGGTTCAAGTTCTCCTTTTATATAAACTACGCAACAATGCTGATAATTTGTGAAGTACTGTTGAGTGATGCCCCATACTCAAAAGTGTCACTGGCTCATTTACTCTTACCAGAAGCTATCTTTACACGTACGAAACAGCCTTTATCAATTTCCCCAGACAATCACATTACACATGTGTTGTTTTCACATCATTCAAGAAGTTTATGTATGAAAACAATGTTCGCACCAATTTGCACACACATGAACATGACTAATGCAGAGCATACTGACATGTTTGTGATGGGAAGGAAAACCACATCCATATACACCATGTTTAGTTGTGATGATGGTGTCACAGCTGTGCAGCACACCCTTGTGTGTGACTTCAGGCCAGACTGTCCAGATGGCACAGATGAGTCATTTTGTGAACACCCTTCATGCACTGGTTTTCTCTGTTCTAACAGTCAATGTGTATCACTCAGTCAACGTTGCAATCAATACGCAGATTGTGTGGACGATTCTGATGAGGTTGGGTGTCCTGATGACTACAGCTTCCTGGCTGATGTCAAAGAGAAAGAAATGAAGCAAAGGTTTTATGTGAATCTGGATGGGACAGGTTACTTCACTCAACAAATAATGACAGCTGATGACTCTTGTCCTCACAGTCATTATCTCTGCACAGCTGAGTGGTTGTACTGTCTGCCTGTGTACACCCGCTGTAACGGATTTTCTGACTGTGTGTATGGAGAAGACGAACAAGACTGTGAGACAGCAACGTGTCCTGGTTTCTACCAGTGTCAACGGTCCAGAGTTTGTGTGCATGGAGATCATCTGTGTGATGGCTGGTGTCAGTGTCCACAGTGGGATGATGAACTCTTGTGTGACAGGATCTGTCCTGAAGGTTGTCTATGTCAAGGTTATGTTTTCCTGTGTAACAAACCATTTCCTCCAGATCTGTATCTTCACTTACGATATGTAGACGCAAAAGGTTCAAATATGTCAATGGATTATTTCAATGAAAACAAATATCTTGTTCGATTGACGCTGTCCAAGTGCTCCCTTCATAATATTTCAATCACAAAGCTTGCAAACCTGAAATATTTAGATCTTGCCAATAACAACCTAAGAACCTTCGATATGACAGTTTTTCTTGAGCTTCGAAACTTAAGAGTTCTTCACTTACAAAACAATCCTTTTCGAACAATGAACGGTCAAGCAAAAAAGGACGTCCATTATGAATTGACACGAGTGGATGTATCAAAAACATATCTGAATATCTTTTTCAATAACTTATCCTTTCATTTGCCTGATGTGCAGTTTTTGAATGTGTCATTCTGTGGTATTGAAACTATCGGACCAGTGGGTTTTAAAAATATGCCACATCTCAAAGAGCTGGATATAAAGGGGAATAGAGTTACTGACTTCCCTTCAGATCTGCTTTCATCCTGTGATCAGCTGGATCGTATCTTTTCATCAAACTACAGATTTTGCTGTATGGATTTATTTCCCAAGCACTCTGGTCACATTAAGTGTTTTGCACCACACACTATACTCCCTTCGTGTACAGCACTGCTACCAACTGAACTGTACAGAATTTTCTTCTGGTTGATTGGCGTTTCTGCCATGATAGGCAATTTTGTGTGTTTGATGACTTCACATGCTGTGAAAAAAATTATTGGAAGCAGTTCCATCAGTGCTGTTGTCCATCTTCAGTTTGCTGATATGTGTATGGGAAGTCACGTCAGCATTATCGTGACAGCAGACAATATATTTTACGGAAGGTACATCCAGATTGAAAAGGCATGGACAAATGGTATAATCTGCAAGCTGGCTGGGTTTCTTTTCTCTCTGTCAAGTACAGTTTCAGAACTGGTTATCTGGTTAATAACTTTGTATCACATTTCTGTACTTTGTTTCCCGAAAGGTGGAAAGACATTACGTTTTCCATCTACAAGCTGTGTGTGGATTGTTGGAATTTTGTTGGCAACAATTCCATTTCTTCCCGGACTATCTCACTGGGGCCTCCAGGGTCAGTCTGGTCTCTGTCGTCTGGCTTTATCTGATCGCTATCACTCTGGACATTACTTCAGATGGTTCACAGTTATTGTGACAGTCAATTTTATTTTATGTGTGATGATTGTAGCTGGCCAAACTGTCATCTATAAAGAAAAACCAAAATACAGAATAACTCTCAATCCAGCAGAGACACCATTGCATTCTTCAGTGCATGTTATGAGAAAAGTGGCTGTTACAGATGCTGCTTCCTGGCTGGCGTTCGGACTGGTGACGATGATGAGTTCTCATGGTGTTGCTGGTTTCGATACGATCCATGACACCATGGTTGTGTTCGTGTTGTCTTTCAACTCTGCTCTCAACCCACTTCTCTACATGTGGGCGGTCAACTCACAATGGCGACATCAGCAGCAAGAACAGAAATTGATTCAGGTGTTAAAAGCACGGCTTGCCCAAAGAAGAAAAAATATATGATATTCTTTGGAATACATGCATGGATATACATTGAGAGAGAGAGAGAGAGAGAGAGAGAGAGAGAGAGAGAGAGAGAATAAGCAGTATTTTTCCAATAGCCAGGGACCTATTTCAACGGCAGTCTTCATACATAAATGAAGCGGTATTACTCTCCGTTAATATTATGACTCATTTCCTGTGGTTGCGACTCAATTTGAGGGATATTGTTTGTAATTTGATATAGATTCAGCTGCTACACATTGTGCCGCCATCTTGACAGGTCCACCACATCGACGACAGTCACGTATTCATTCAGTCTGTGCCATTCAGACAGCCGCTCTTTCTATACATAGGCCCTCCACTCATGCAAAGGGAAACAGAAATAAACATGGCGGCTTCAGTAAAAAGAAGTGTTTATTTGTGTCAAAATATGGAGTATTTCGTGTCATTATCAAGCCTGACTCTTGATCAAATTGGTGGATTACACGGTACACACACACATACACTCACAAACACACTCACACACACACACACACACACATATATATATATATATATATATATATATATATATGTGTGTGTGTGTGTGTGTGTGTGTGTGTATTTGTATTTGTATTTCTTTTTATCACAACAGATTTCTCTGTGTGAAAATCGGGCTGCTCTCCCCAGGGAGAGCGCCTCGCTATACTATAGTGCCACCCATTTTTTGCAGTTTTTCCTGCGTGCACTTTTGGTGTGTTTTTTTCCTATCGATGTGGATTTTTCTTCAGGAACAACCCTTTTGTTCCCGTGGGTTCTTTTGTGTGTGCTAAGTGCATGCTGCACACGGGACCTCGGTTTCTCGTGTCATCCGAATGACTAGCGCCCAGACCACCACTCAAGATCTAGTGGAGGGGAAGAAAATATCCGCGGCTAAGCCGTGATTCTAACCAGCGCGCTCAGATTCTCTCGCTTCCGAGGTGAACGCGTTACCTCTAGGCCATCATCCCACGTGATATATATATATATATATATATATATATATATATACGTCTTCTACTTCGTCATGTTTGAAAATATTCCTTCTATTTTCTCTCTCTCTCTCTCTCTCTCTCTCTCTATATATATATATATATATATATATATATTCAGAGAGAGAGAGGGAGAGAGAAAGATGTATGTATGTATGCATGCATGTATGCATATATATCCACCCCTCACGCTACTGACGACAGCCTCTGCTTTTTACAGGTGACAGCGTTGGAGCAGGTCAACAAAGTGGAGGAGCTGAAAAGAAGAGAACTGTTTTGGATGTGTAACCTTGGCACGGTTTTTGTTGACTGAACATGAGAAGGTTTTTTTGGGTTTTTTGTTGTTGTTTTTGTGAACCCTGAATTCGTTACCAGTCTGGTTTCTCGTTGTGGTGGTTATAAACGTTCCCTGAGATACAGAGAGCGAGAGACAGATATATACATATATATATATATAGAGAG
Organism: Babylonia areolata; assembly: GCF_041734735.1. Classification (NCBI taxonomy): domain Eukaryota; kingdom Metazoa; phylum Mollusca; class Gastropoda; order Neogastropoda; family Buccinidae; genus Babylonia; species Babylonia areolata. Next base: position 4,602,414 of record NC_134908.1, read on the forward strand.
AGAGAGAGAGAGAGAGAGAGATTCAAAAGATTCAAGATTCAAAAACTTTATTACTCAAGAGGAGAGAGAGAGAGAGAGAGAGAGAGAGAGAGAGACAATCAAAGGAATATTTTCAAACATGACGAAGTAAAGGACGTCATGTAAGGTCCACGATGATGACGAAAAAATAACATTACGTCGACTATTATTAGTGTGGTCTGTGACCAAGCTGCTGGGTTCAAGCAAAAATTCAAATTTACCTCTTTTTTTTTATTGTTAAACAAAATAGATAATGGTTTTCAACTTTCTTCTATTCAATTTAAATATTATATATATATATATATATATATATATATATATATATATATATATATATAAGCAGCACAGCACGCGAAAATCAAGCTAAAGTAGGGATTTATCAATTTTGAATTTGTATATATAACCACTAAAAGCTTTAAAATCACAGATTAACATTTTTTAAAACCCAGAATGGATCTATCTGTCATAGTTTTTTCTATGATCTTTTTTTTTTTAATAGTTCGTGTGCCTGAGGAGTAGAAATGGAGAAATCAGCTCATGAAAAAACGGCATATTTATGTGTCTGTGACATAAAAAAAACAAAAACAAGAATTATCCTGAATATGTAAGTGGTGTCAAAAGATTCAGAACTGAATCAACTTTAAATTTCCATATGGAAGAGGCACACGAAACTTCATATATTCTCTCTGCACTATCAAAGGAAGACAAATATGGCAAGTGGAGGAGTGACGTCATGCAACAGAGAAAATTCAGCAACATGGAAAACCCACATATTTGTCTGCCTGTAACTATAAAACACGAATTTTCCTGAACATATATGTGGTGTCAGATGATTCAGAATCAAGTAAATTTTAGATTTCGATATGTCAAAGGCACAGGAAAATTCGTATTTTCAAAGACAAGAATGGCAAGTGGAGGAGTGACGTCATGCAGCCACAAGAGAGCCGACGGCGACAGTGTTTCATGCCCATAAGCTGAGGCATGAATCTTTGGAACATCGGCTTAGATCCATAGCAAACTAACGTTTACTAACTGCAGTCATGTGTATTGCCACATAATCAGCTGAACATAGACTCAGCGACCAGTCTCTAGGGCCTGGAAGCCCAAATCCACTGAATGTTACAACTGTTTGTATGCAGCATTACCAACAGCTCCAGTGTCTTGACAAGAGTGGAGATCAGGTGTGAAAGTGGTTGAGGGAGTGAGAGTATGTGCATGCGTACGTGCGTGTACACATGTACATATGTGTGCGCGTTTGTGCATTGTGCATGTGTACGTGTGCGTATGTGCGCGTGTGTGCCCGTGTGTATGTGTGTGTGCCCACGTGTACGTGTGCAGTTTATTAACGTTTGTGTGTATAATATGTGAGTGTGCACATGAACGCATACACGCACGCGCACGTGCGCACACACACACACGCGCGTGCGCGCGCGCATACGGCTGAAGGCAGCTTCCCAGGCTCCCGAACACAAGAAAATCTTGTAATATTCAGAGTGGGAATGCACGTTTGATCCGCCAATCACAAATTGTTGAAAGACATGGACTTGCCCAGAGTGACCGCGGAAGATATTTCATCAGAATTTGCTTTTGGTTAAGTTAGTGAAGCCGGGAAAGTTGCAACAATCATAGAGGAAGTTTTCTACTTTGACAGATCTAAATAATGACTTTAAAACAATGAATGTGGGGTGTTTCGTTTGCAGCACACAGCATGGCTTCGAAAAACACTAGTATCAGATAGTGGTAAGAAATATGATATGTACCAGTACTGTTAACTGCCCCCCTCCCTTCCCTTTGTCACTTTTGATTTTGTTGTTGTTCAGCAGGGATCTCGCATAAACCATGGCTTTGCTTGTTGGCAGAAGTAAAAGAAAAGCAATGGACACATGAACAGTGTAAGCAAACTACTAATGCTTTCCTGATGATGATGGATAACCATTCTAAGTTCCTGAGTAAATCGTTGAGCAGTTTGTTGGCCTGTTGTTTGATTCTCTGAGCAATCTGAGAGTCGTCAGCATGTTCAGACAGCCTCTCTTCACTAAAGAAAAGACAAGTTTGGAAAATACTCCACCCACATCAGCAGCTCTTGAACGGCACACACACAGAGCAGTTTATCCGAGAAGGTGCTTACATCTGGAGGTAGAACGGCGGGGATTGCAGAAAGGTGAGGGAAAGACCTTAGTGGACCATTCTACAAAAGCTCAAGAAACTTGATGTGAACTGATTCACTGCTCCTGCACAGTGGTGTGCAGAGAAAGGCACAAATGCTGCAGGACCAACTTAGAGTGCACATCTATGTGTACATATGGCAGGGACTGTCACAAAGACTAAACATTGCCCAGTTGTAAAGAGACATCCCAACTAGTCGAGAAGGGTTTTTCAGCAACTTTGTGATACCAGCTTGATGTTTTAGTTTTTAATCCAAGCTGAAACTATCAGAATTATTTATCTGGCTTTATAGAGTGCACATTATGTACTTCATGACTCTTGTAACCGCACATCCGATGACATGCATGTGGGATTTTCATCACAAAAAATCGTCCCCCACCCCTACCCCCAAACTTTCATCATCCCTCCTTTTACTTTGATGTCTCGTGAGAGTGATGACTAAATCAACGCCCAACAACCCCACCTTAACACCTGTTCAGAGCCATAAGTCTGTGATACAATCTCCTTTACAATTTCTGTGATATGGCCTGGTAGGTTTTGATTTTGGTGCTGAGCCTGATTCCCTTGTTGTTCCACAGCCTGTTGTTGAATCTGCCAAAGGCGGAGCTGGCCTTGGCGATGCACAGCATCACTTCTGTATCAAGTGCTGCATAAGGTGCTGCCCAGGTAGCAAAACTTGTCTACTGACTTGATCTCTGTGTCATCGATCTTGATTGCAGGTAGGGGGGAGGCACTGGCGTTCTGTGAGCTAGCTGGTTGGTACATGGACTCGGTCTTGCTGAGGCTGATGGCGAGTCCAAAGTGCCTGCAGGAGGTTGAGAACCTGTCCATAATGAACTGCATGTCCTCATGGGTGTGTGCAGCAAGCGCGCAGTCATCAGCGAAGAGGAACTCTCTCAGCAGTGCCTCAAACACTCTGGACCTGCATGAAATCGCCACAAGCTGAAAAGTTTGCCATCTATGCGGAACTGAATGTAGATGTCCCAGTCACAGTCTTGGAAGGCGTCAATCAGCATGGCAGAGAAGAGAATGGAGAACAGTGTGGGTCCAGGACGCAGCCCTGCTTCACTCCATTTACCACAGGGAACGGATCCGACATGGCAGAAATTTCCTCTACTCTCGCCTGCATGCCATCGTATATACATATAGCACATATATATATATATATATATATATATGTGTGTGTGTGTGTGTGTGTGTGTGTGTGTGTGTGTGTGTGTGAATGTGTGTGTGTGTCCATACACTCAAGGCCTGACTAATGTGTTTGGTTATGCTGCTGTCAGGCATCTGCCCAGAAGATATGGTGAGCTATGAGTTTGTACAACGTTGTAAAAGCCTTTTCACTGTGTTATTAAACACAAACTGTCCGAGAATGTGAATTCTTTTTCACTTCATGGAGGGAGGGGGGAAGAGGGACGAGAGAGTGAGGGAGACAGAGAGAGACAGAGACAGAAAGACAAAGAGAGAGACCGAGAGAGAGACACAGAGAGAGAGAAACTCACAGACTCACTTAAGGAAAGAGAGAAAGAAGAGAGAAAGAGACAGAGAGAGAGAAAACATCATGATAATGTGAAAAGTCACTACAGTGTGTGTATTAACTTTCCATCAGTTCTGAATGGGATTCCAGCCATTTACGAAGTTCAGTTTCATTAGCTTTCCTTCTCTTTTCAGCCAAAGTGTTGAGCGTGTACATGAAAGGATTCACAGCAGAGTTCAATGGTAAAACGAATACAGCCAGGGCCACATTCACTTCTGCAGGAATGGCAATTCCTGCCAAAGCCAGCGTCCCACACAAACCGATGGGAAACCAGCACATAAAATCAGTTACTGCAATCGTGATCAGTCGCCGAGCTATGGTCATGTCCTGTGACACTTTGGTAGAATCAGTCTTCAAAGTATTGTCCTGTACTGTCCAATAAATAAATGCCTGACCAGCACATATAAATAAAAAGAGAATAAAGTTAAGGTAAATCAGAATACCAATAGAATACAGTTTTCCTTTGAAATCTCGTCTTGTAACAGGTAAAGGAATACAAATACCTGTCTGGCTATAGAACTCCCAGTGTGATGTGACTGGAAGTAATGGTACCAAGGCTACAAACCAGCCAACCAGCCAAGTACACATACAAGCCACTGCTGCTGATGTTCTGCCAAACCTCTTGGTGCTGAAAGGAAAGCGAAGGACAATAAAACGATCCAGTGTAATAAGCCAGATACTAAAGGCAGATACCTCACTGGACAACAGAGACAAAAAGCCAGCTGCCTTACAGTTCGCACTGTTTTTCCATGTATCATCATTGTGGAGGTATTGTCCACGGAACCGTTCATCAGCCACTCCAATAATAGCAATGTAGACACCCATCAGAAAATCAGCCATGGTTAGGCTAACTACAAACACACTGAATCCACTAGAAGACGTCATGCTCTTCATTACCATACGAGCACAACAGCAGAAAACATTACCAGTCAGAGACAGACAGGCGACCAACCACAGAAACCCACGGTATGCCCACGACTGCAACAGATCTCTACATGAAGAAATTTCATCTTTTGGGGCAATGCAAGCTGATTCAGCATCGTCAAAGGTGTATGGAAGTATTTCATTACAGCAAAGTTTATAGTTTTGTGTAGATATAAAGCGCAGTTTAGAAACAGTTTTAAATATGTCAGGCGGAAATATTTTAACAGGGCTGCCATCCATGTAGAGCTCAGTTAACTGTGGTGTGAACTGAAATCCATCTGAACTGACTGTGTGAACGGAAGTGAACGTTAAATTCAGTTTCTGTATGTGACGAAACAGTGACAGGACTTTAGAGTCAAACACTGTCAGCATGGTGTGGGACAGATCCAGCTCTGTGAGTGCACTGTGCTGGTTAACAGGTGAGAGACCAGTGTGGAGTGAGGTAAGGGGATTGCTGGAAAGAGAGAGTGCCTGGAGGTTGTGTAACCCAAAAAGAAAAGTCAGGTTGACATACTGCAGTTTGTTACTACTGAGATCAAGGAACCTCATATTTACCAAGTGTGTTAGATGAATGTGGGTTATAGAACAGTGTGCGAAAACCACAGCAATAAGGAGGGTATTGTGACTCACATCAGTCAGTGTCATACCTGAACCTGTTGCATCCAGGTAACGGAGCTGAGGAAAGAGAGCTGCAGAGAAAGGCTGTGGACACAGAAATGAGTGACCTTGACAAAGACAGTTCACAGGACAGGTAACGTCACATGCTGATTCATCATCATTCATTGGGCAGTGAGGCCAGCCATCACACATGTGGTCACTATGTAAACATATTGTTGAAAGTCTGCATCGGAAAAGTCCAGGACATTTCAGTTGTTCACACCCCTCTTCATCCTCGTGGTTACTGCAATCGTACATCCCATTGCAGCATGTGTAGACAGGCAGGCAGTTATTGACTTCACCAGGACAGCGATAGTGGCTGTCGGGACAGGACTCACTGGTATTCATTGAAGTGGAGATGAAGTATCTGATGCCGTCAAAGTCGACAAGAGCTGGGTGTGGACTGAATTGTCTTTGGAAGTCTGTGAGTCTAGACACATGGCAGTTCTGTTCATCTGACTCATCCAGACAGTGGGACACTCGATCGCAAACCTTGTCAAAGGATACACACTGACTGTTAGCGCATCTGAATGCACTGATACAGGCATGGTATTCACAAAAGGATTCATCACTCATATCCTTGCAGTCATTGATAAAGTCACATACCAGAGTGTATGATATCATTGTGGAATCACGTTCACACACAAATAAGTGGTCTTCAGAAAACTGACGATCGGTTGAGTCAGATGTTTTAACCTGATGCCCTTCACCAGAAAAAGTGCAAGGTGCTGTGTATTGTTCACCACACACTTTATGCTGGTTAGAACCACACAGATAAAAAGAATGAGTCAACTGCCCATCAGGGCATGCATGCCACTGTCCTTCAGACAGCAAAACATTTGTGCTGGTCAAAGAAATTACCTGTGTGTTATAAAGATTTATCTGTGTCTTGGCTTGTGTGAATTCACAAAATGCCCCCTTTTCAGACATGTCGTGATTTTGAAAATCACAATCAGAAAAGCCAAAACAAATTCCTTTGAAGTATAAACATACAGGTTTTGGTATTGCAGGAAACACAACACCTTTGCAGATATTGATGCGATGGTGAACGACTGTTCCATCTGTGTGAATGACAGAGTGTGTATAGATGTTTGCCACTGACCTGCTTCCTATGGACAAACCTGTAAACCAGGAAGAAAGAGGGTGACTTGTTTTTGTTTTGTTGTGAATATGATACCAGTCAAAAACGCACTTTGGCATACCAAGCCAGCCTCCAATGGATCTGCAATAATCATCAGCTATCTCTTCGCCTTTCGTTTTTTCACTGACAAATCCACGTAGGCTGTTAACAATTTTATAACATCGGTCACAGATCGATAAAAGTCCATTGCAATTGTCGTCATTGTAGGGACAGGGGCGTGTTTCATTCTGTCCATCTTCACACTCTGTTTTAACATTACATAACACATCACGACAGAAGCTTACATGATTCTTTATTCACCAGTTCCATAGACAATGACGTAGCTTAAGAGACATTTTGTCGTTCTCTAAAGAGAGAATAAACATAGACTTATAACTCATTTTTATCCGTGTAAATCTACAGCAACGGGTGATCCTAAGTTTAGCAGCACATGCCAGCTGTCCATTGTGGTTTGGACCCTGAATTCGTCATCCTGTGTTGTATTGTATTGTATTGTATTGTATTGTATTGTATTGTATTGTGTAGTGTAGTGTAGTGTAGTGTGCATTGAGCTACCTAGACAACTCGGAAGGTGGGCCAACGAAACGTGAAGGTAAGGAAGGAGAACAACAACAGGAAGACATCTTTAGAAAGACGATTACAAAACACACTCCTTTCTGCAAATTGCATTTCATCGATTAACTCAATTGAATTCACCTTCGCTTAGTGCCCAGCCAAACACAGGCTTGAAAACACGTCACACAAAAAACTGAATGAAATAACAACATGGAAGAAGAAGAAGTAGTAGTAGTAGTAGTAGTAGTAGTAGTAGTAGTAGCAGAAGAAGAAAAGTCACGAGCAAAGAAGCATTCCAAAACTGACAGTGACATACTTGTCTCCGAAACGGTCCCAGTTTCAGTTCAGTCTACTTAAACTGAAACTGAAACACTGAAACAGCAACATCAGCAACAAAATTCTATTGTTTGTCAAATGATGTTGATGTTTTTGACTTTTCATTATCAGTTGTTTCGCTTGTCAGTTTAACGACTTCTCTTTTACGAAGTCCTTGAAGTAATTTCCTCTCTCTCTGTCTTTGTGTCTGTCTATCTCTCTCTATCTCTCTCTCTGTCTCTGTTTCTCTCTCTCACTGTCTCCTCTCTCTCTCTTGTTAGTGTTTTCTTTTATCTTCATCTTTTTATTTTTCTTATTCAAGAAGGAAGGTGGCAGAATGGTTAAGACGCTTATTGACCAATACAGTGTCCACGAGAACCTGTGTTCGATTCCGGCTCTCTCCCTTTCTCCCAAGTCAGAGTGGTAAATCAAACTGAGCGT
>NC_134908.1:4615167-4630167 GCF_041734735.1 Babylonia areolata
CTCTTTTGAGTCAGGCCTTAAAAACCCACCTCTTCACAAGATAGTCTCCCTCCCCTGCCTCTTCCTTGTCTTCAGTTTCTTCAGTTTTAGAGTTATGCATGTGTGTGAATGACTTTGATTTGTCTCTGCACAAGATTCAGCGCTATATAAATACTATCATTATTATTATTTTATTATTATTATTATTATTTACTGACAGTAATATCGCTTCATTTATGTCTGGTGATTGGAATCGTTCCCTGAATATTAGAAACCAAAGCAGAAAACTACTGATCTTATCAAAGCTTCTAAAATCTCAAAAGATCACGTTTAAGATGTCGACATCATATTACACAGATGTGCATGATTTAATCAACATGGTAATGAAATAAATCAGAGTAATGTATCAATCCTTTGGAAACGCCTCATAAAGATACCGCACACCATGTGCATCTGTCTGTCTGTCTGTCTGTCTGTCTGTGTCTGTCTCTGTCTGTCTCTGTCTTGTCTCTGTCTCTGTCTGTCTTGTCTCTGTCTGTCTGTCTGTCTCTCTCTCCCATGCTCGTATTGAACAGCTGCCTTTGCTGAATAAATCATTCGATTCTGAGTCTATGTCTGAGTCTGGGTATGAGCCTCTCTCTCTCTGTATGTCTGTGTGTGTGCATGCATGCGTGTGTGCGTGCGTGTATGCATGCGTGCGTGCGTGCGCGTGCGCGTGTGTGTCTGTGTGTGATTCTGTGTCTGTGTCTGTGAGTGTATGTGTCTGTGTGTCAGTGTGTGTGTCTCAGTCTGTCTGTCTGTCTGTCTGTCTCTCTTGGTGTACATCCATGCACTTACTGAACATTTTTTCTAAATCAGTTTTTATTTCTTGTTTGGGCAAGCCGTGCTTTTAACACCTGGATTAATTTCTCTTCTTGCTGCTGATGTCGCAATTGTGAGTTGACCGCCCACATGTAGAGAAGTGGGTTGAGAGCAGAGTTGAAAGGCAACACGAACACAACCATGGTGTCATGGATCGTATCGAAACCAGCAACACCATGTGAACTCATCATCGTCACCAGTCCGAACGCCAGCCAGGAAGCAGCATCTGTAACAGTCACTTTTCTCATAACATGCACTGAAGAATGCAATGGTGTCTCTGCTGGATTGAGAGTTGTTCTGTACTTTGGAGTTTCTTTACATATGACAGCTTGGCCAGCTACAATCATCACACATAAAATAAAATTGACTGCCACAATAACTGTGAACCATCTGAAGTAATGTCCAGAGTGACAGCGATCAGATAAAGCCAGACGACAGAGACCAGACTGACCCTGGAGGCCCCAGTGGGATAGTCCAGGGAGAAATGGAATAGTTGCCAACAAAATCCCAACAATCCACACACAGCCTGCAGCTGGTAATGGTAATCTCCTTCCACCTTTCGGGAAACAAAGTACAGAAATGTGATACAATGTTATATACCAAATAATCAGTTTCGATACTGTACTTGATAGAAAGAAAAGAAACCCCGCCATCTTGCAGATTATACCATTTGTCCATGCTTTTTCAATCTGGATGTACTTTCCGTCAAATATATTGTCTGCTGTCACGATAATGCTGACGTGACTTCCCATACACATATCAGCAAACTGAAGATGGACAACAGCACTGATGGAACTGCTTCCAATAATTTTTTTCACAGCGTGTGAAGTCATCAAACACAAAATATTCCCTATCATGGCAGAAACGCCAATCAACCAGAAGAAAATTCTGCACAGTTCAGTTGGTAGCAGTGCTGTACACGAAGGGAGTACAGTGTGTGGTGCGAAACAATTGATTTTACCAGAGTGCTTGGGAAATAAATCCATACAGCAAAATCTGTAGTTTGATGAAAAGATACGATCTAGCTGATCACATGATGAAAACAGATCTGAAGGGAAGTCAGTAACTCTATTCCCCTTTATATCCAGCTCTTTGAGATGTGGCATATTTTTAAAACCCACTGGTCCGATAGTTTCAATACCACAGAATGACACATTCAAAAACTGCACATCAGGGAAATAAAAGGGTAAATTATTGAAAAAGATACTCAGATATGTTTTTGATACATCCACTCGTGTCAATTCATAATGGACGTCCTTTTTTGCTTCACTGTTCATCATTCGAAAAGGATTGTGTTGTAAGTGAAGAACTCTTAAGTTTCGAAGCTCAAGAAAAACTGTCATGTTGAAGGTTCTTAAGTTGTTATTGGCAAGATCTAAATATTTCAGGTTTGCAAGCTTTGTGATTGAAATATTATGAAGGGAGCACTTGGACAGCGTCAAATTAACCAGATATTTGTTTTTATTGAAATAATCCATTGACATATTTGAACCTTTTGCGTCTACATATCGTAAGTGAAGATATAAGTCTGGAGGAAATGGTTTGTTACAAAGGAAAACATGACCTTGACATAGACAACCTTCAGGACAGATCCTGTCACACAAGAGTTCATCATCCCACTGTGGACACTCACCCCAGCCATCACACAGATGATCTCTATGCACACAAACTATGGAACCTCGACACTGGTAGAAACCAGGACACATTGCTCTCTCACAGTCTTGTTCGTCTTCTCCATACACACAGTCAGAAAATCCGTTACACCGGGTGTATACAGGCAGACAATACAACCACTCAGCTGTGCAGCGATAATGACTGTGAGGACAAGAGTCATCAGCTGTCATCACCTGTTGAGTGAAGTAACCTGTCCCATCCAGATTCACATAAAACCTTTGCTTCATGTCTTTCTCTTTGACATCAGCCAGGAAGCTGTAGTCATCAGGACACCCAACCTCATCAGAATCGTCCACACAATCTGCGTATTGGTTGCAACGTTGACTGAGCGATACACATTGACTGTTAGAACAGAGAAAACCAGTGCATGAAGGGTGTTCACAAAATGACTCATCGGTGCCATCTGGACAGTCTGGCCTGAAGTCACACACAAGGGTGTAATGCACAGCTGTGACACCATCATCACAACTAAACATGGTGTATATGGATGTGGTTTTCCTTCCCATGACAAACATGTCAGTATGCTCTGCATTAGTAATGTTCATGTGTATGCAAAGTGGTTGATAATTTGCTTTCATGCACAGACTTTTTGAATAATGTGAAAACAACACATGTGTAATATGATTGTCTAGGGAAATTGATAAAGACTGTTTCGTGCGTGTAAAGATAGCTTCTGCTAAACGTAAATGAGCCAGAGACACTTGTGAGTATGGAGCATCACACAACAGTACTTCACAAATTATCAGCATTGTTGCGTAGTTTATATAAAAGGATTCCTCGAACCTTAACAGCATGTTCTTCAGTACAACTTGACCAGCACGTGCTGAGGGCAGGTACGGAGTCTCTGAACTGAAGTGAGTCATGGTGTACACCACAGTGTTGTCAGACCATTTACAAAACTTTCTGTATGGATACGGCACAGAGTCCCAACCACACATTAAACCTATGGATGCTTCAAATTTATTGAATTGTTTAAAGAGATGTTGAAAATTCACCTGTTCCTTTCTGGATTTTGCTGAAGCTAATCTTCCACCTATTTTCAAACACTCATAATGGGACAATAGGGCGAGAATGTGTGTGTCCATGGAGACTAACATGTAACACTTGTTACGTGAAGCCACCAACCCCTGGCAGTCAGGACTGCTGAAGGGGCAGTGTTCTGTTTCATCCCGTCCATCTTCACACTCTGACTTCAGATTGCAGTCCAGATGACGTTGAAAATTAGCGTAGTAATTAACAGAACAGTTGAAAATGCCGTAAGTAAACTTTACAGGCTGATTTTTCACAGACAGCATAGACACAAATATTCTGAGACCAGGATGATGGTCTTCCCAGTAGTGAAGGAGGATCTTTAGGTATGATGTGTAAAATATTTTAGATGATGGATTATCAGAACTGCAAATACGTTCAACACTTTGGCGAGTTGTATTTGGTTTTGAATGAAATTCTATCCAGTAACGTTTATCGGAATGACCAGCACACCTCTTAACTTTCCATATCTGTTGAATACTCATCATGATCCATCCAGAGGGTACCCTCCATTCCACACTAAAATCCATGTCTGCATATAAAACGTTTACATATGGTGTTGATACATATCCAGAATATTCAAGTATATATTTAACAATGAACTGATGACCGTTAATTGTTTCAAAAGAAACTTGTCCCATAGAACTGTTGACGTTTGTGATCACTATGCTGTTTCCAAAATGTGATTCAACAAACATTTGCCCAAGGGTATGACGATTGCATGACAGATAATACTCTGAATAGAATGGCACGTATATTGTAGTTTTTCTGTGCTTAGAAATACACCAGTACACCAGTCTCTCCACAAATGCACGTACTTTCATACCATGTGGCGCCTTTACATGCAGTTTACAGAACGTGTTGAAATCACCACACACCCCGTACACCACTCCCTGTTGTGTTGTGTGTTGTGGTAACTTCCAGTTACAGTCTGACGCATTGGCCTGCAACACCATGATGTTTGTGTTGCTTTGGTTTAGAAAGTGCTCTGCACCTGGACACATGTCACTGATGTTCAGTGGACCAGCCCAGGTATTCATGTATATGCTGTTCACACTCCACTGATGTGTGGCTATATCAGCGCACACAAACAGGAGGCAGTGTACCAGTCCACACAACACTGAGATCGACTCGGAAAAGACATGTACATTGTCCGTTCTGGTGAGACTTGAAGGTGGCACTGTGTACATTGTAGTTTGTGGTTATTTTCCTGACCAAGTATAAATGTAAAAAATGAGTGATGTATTTCAAGCTCGCCCCTTGACACTTTCTTGACTTGCATTGATGAAAATCGAAAGTTACTCGAACAGTACAATTTACTTATCATGCGAAAACTCTCCAATGATGCTTGCATCTGAAGATGTCATTGCTTATTAGAATAATTCTTCATACTGGCACTTCAAGCTGTTGCCACAAGGGCGACAAAAAATCGAATGTTTCTTGAAATAGTCCAATTTACTTATCATTCGAAAACTCTCCCAAATGATGCTTGCTTCTGAAGATGTCATTGCTTATTAGAATAATTCTTCTTCATACTGGCACTTCAAGCTGTTGCCACAAGGGCGACAGAAAATCGAATGTTTCTTGAAATAGTCCAATTTGCTTATCATTCGAAAACTCTCCAGTGATGCTTGCATCTGAAGATGTCAATGCTTATTAGAATAATTCTTCATACTGGCACTTCAAGCTGTTGCCACAAGGGCGACAGAAAATCGAATGTTTCTTGAAATAGTCCAATTTACTTATCATTCGAAAACTCTCCAATGATGCTTGCATCTGAAGCTTATTAGAATAATTCTTCATACTGGCACTTCAAGCTGTTGCCACAAGGGCGACAAAAAATCGAATGTTTCTTGAAATAGTCCAATTTACTTATCATTCGAAAACTCTCCCAAATGATGCTTGCATCTGAAGATGTCATTGCTTATTAGAATAATTCTTCATACTGGCATTTCAAGCTGTTGCCACCAGGGCGACACTAAAACATTGACAGTGTCCATCACCTGTCTGGTCACATATGACAGTACCAGTCTTTCTGTCCCCTCTCTGACGGACGCGACAGCCGAGTGGTTAGAGCGTTGGACTTTCAATCTGAGGCTAAGCAGCGTTGCTGTTCTTGTGCATTCATGCATGCAAAATGCATAAAAAAAAGAAGAAGAAATATTCAGTTTTTACAGGCCATTAGATCCATGTGAACAAAGGGGTAGACAATAGCAACCACAGGACATTCAATGTGATTTGTTTGTTTTTTTTGTTTTTTTAGTATTACTATTATTATTACTACTACCTTTTTCTATATTATAATTATTATTCATTTATTTATTTATTTATTTATGTAAGCTTATCTATTATTTATTCCACCGTTTTTTTGTTTTGTTTTGTTTTTTTGTTTTTGTTTTTTTTCTCAAGGCCTGACTAAGCGCGTTGGGTTACGCTGCTGGTCAGGCATCTGCTTGGCAGATGTGGTGTAGCGTATATGGTTTGTCCGAACGCAGTGACGCCTCCTTGAGCAACTGAAACTGAAACTGAAACTGAAGGAAGTGAATTGCTGAAAGGTACCTTACGATCTTGAAGCATTCCGTAATATAAATTCCCAATTTAACTCACTCAGTACGGCCAGTCCTCTCCTCTCCTCTACACAGACCCCTCGGATGTCCAGTGGGGTGTCTCAGTGACCCAACCTTTAGCTTCCGTCGTCAGAACTGTGGTATTCTTTGTCAACATTCACCTCTTCAGTATAAGAGCCTTCCGCTTGTAATATTTTGATGGTGGTAATTGGGGTGAAACGCTGTTAACGTCGTCTCTTTCGCCGTTCGTATGGAGAGAGTTAATATATAATCCTCACATCTGATGAATTTGAGCCGAGCAACCAGACCTTGAAATTTGAAGGGAATCTGTAATAAGAGGGGGAAATATGTATATTCTTATGCAAGGATATGTGTCTTGGGCACAAAAAAAAAACAAAAAAAAACAATTACACACATCTTTCATTTCGTATCTCTCAAGCTGGATACAGAATAGGTTCACGATTGGTTTCATCAAGTTTTTGCGCCTTATACATATTATTATTATTAGTAGTAGTTCTTTTTTATATGTATTTATCTATTATTTATTTACTTTTTTTTTCTCAAGGCCTGACTAAGCGCGTTGGGTTTCGCTGCTGGTCAGGCATCTGCTTAACAGATGTGGTGTAGCGTATATGGATTTGTCCGAACGCAGTGACGCCTCCTTGAGCTACTGAAACTGAAACTGTCTTTGTTTAGTGTTTCTTGGTCAGTCTAACTTCAGTGATGGCCTAGAGGTAACGCGTCCGCCTAGGAAGTATATGGATATGTCCAAACGCAGTGGCGCCTCCTTGAGCTACTGAAACTGAAACTGGTTTCCCAAAGCCAGATGTACTGTTCAAAGGTAGGTTACTGCACGGTAAGGGGCAAAGTGCATTCATACATGTGTGCGTTAGAGAGAGAGAGAGAGAGAGAGAGAGAGAGAGAGAGAGGCAGACAGACAGACAGACAGACACACAGAGACAGAGAGAGACAGAGAGAGGCAGAGAGAGACAGACAGACAGACAGAGACAGAGAGAGACAGACAGACAGACAGACACACAGAGAGACACAGAGAGAGAGAGAGAGAGACAGACAGACAGACAGACAGAGACAGAGACAGACAGAGACACAGAGAGAGACAGAGTAAAAAAATGTATTACTCAAGGATAAAGATTTTAGGCATTGCCGAGTCTTCCAATGAGTCCTTGTGAAAATAATAACAATAACGATAAGACAAAACTAATAAGAGAGAGAGAGAGAGAGAGAGAGAGAGAGAGAGAGAGAGAGAGAGAAAGAGAGAGAGAGAGAGACAGACAGACAGACAGACAGACAGACAGAGACAAAGAGAGACAGAGAGAGACAGAGAGAGAGAGAGAGAGTAAAAAACTTTATTACTCAAGGATAAAGATTTTAGGCATTGCCTAGTCTTCCAATTAGTCCTTGTGAAAATAATAACAATAACGATAAGACACAACTAATAAGAGAGAGAGACAGACAGACAGACAGACAGACAGACAGACAGAGACACAGACAGAGACAGACAGAGACACAGACAGATACAAAGTAAAAAAACTTTATTACTCAAGGATAAAGATTTTAGGCATTGCCTAGTCTTCCAATGAGTCCTTGTGAAAATAATAACAATAACGATAAGACAAAACTAATAAGAGAGAGAGACAGACAGACAGACAGACAGAGACATAGAGAGACAGAGAGAGACATAGTAAAAAAAAAAAATATATTACTCAAGGGTAAAGATTTTAGGCATTGCCTAGTCTTCCAATGAGTCCTTGTGAAAATAATAACAATAACGATAAGACACAACTAATAAGAGAGAGAGAAAGACAGAGAGACAGACAGACAGACAGAGACAGAGAGAGAGAGAGAGAGAGAGAGAGAGAGAGAGAGAGAGAAGAGGGGGGGGGAGGTTTACATGCAAATACACTGCCTTCAGAACAATCAAGTGGCTGTCCTTTCCCAAAATCACATGTAGCATGTGGGCCTTCATTATGTTTCAGTCAGCAGCTCAGGGCTATTCTTCATAACATGCACTTAACGCACGTAAAAGAACCCACGGCATCTAAAGGGTTGTTCCTGGCAAAATTCTGCAGAAAAATCCACGTTAATAGGAAAAACAAAGAAAACTGCACGCAGGAAAAATACAACAAAAAAAAAAAGAAAAAAAAAAAAGGGTGACGCTGTAGTATAGCGACACGCTCTCCCTGGTGAGAGCAGCCCGAATTTCACACAGAGAAATCTGTTGTGATAAAGAGAAATACAAAATATATCTCCTCTCCAAAAGCTAACATTCATCACACCAGTGGGTATGCATAAAACAGAATCAGAAGCCATCATGACGTCTTTACCGTACAGAGTCAACATTATCAGGAAACAGGCAAAGATGGCTTTCTGAGCCCTTTCCATCTCTTCTGGAGAAAAAGATCCGTCAACAGCAGTTTCAGTTTCAGTTTCAGTAGCTCAAGGAGGCGTCACTGCGTTTGGACATATCCATATACTTCCTAGGGGGACGCGTTAACTCTAGGTCATACACTGAAGTTAGACTGACCAAGAAACACTAAACAAAGACAGTTTCAGTTTCAGTTTCTCAAGGAGGCGTCACTGAGTTCGGACAAATCCATATACGCTACACCACATCTGCCAAGCAGATGCCTGACCAGCAGCATAACCCAAGGCGCTTAGTCTCTAAGAAAGGAAGAGAGAAAGAGAGAGGCAATGTTGTCAGCGACGGGCGCAGTAGCCGAGTGGTTAAAGTGTTGGACTTTCAATCTGAGTGTCCCGGGGTTCGAATCTCGGTAACGGCGTCTGGTGGGTAAAGGATGTAGATTTTTCCGATCCCCCAGGTCAACATATGTGCAGACCTGCTTAGTGCCTGAACCCCCTTCAAGTGTATACGAAAGCAGAAGAAAGATTGAAAGTCCAACGATTTAACCTGCCTATCGTTCGTGCTTTTGGATAAAATAATACATCACCTGGAATGTTTAAAGTGATATGTGGAATGCCTTTTATATGCATGCTTTATATGTTTATAGCCATCTCTGCTTGAATATGTACACATGCACACATGTGCACCGTCCACACACACACACACACACACACACACACACACGCACGCACGCACACACGCACACACACACACGCATGCACGCACGCACGCACGCACACACACACATGCTTTATATGTTTATATCCATCCCTGCTTGAATATGTACACATACACATACACACATGTGCACCGTACACACACACACGCACACACGCACACACACACGCGAACACACACACACACACACACACACACACACACGCACGCACGCACATACACACACACACACACACACACACACACACACACACACACTGAGAACATCTCAGAAAATACATCCAAATTCTACCATTTATAGCAACATTTTTCTTGTATGATTTAACGATACCTTGGAAAAACAACGACACGTATAGCTGAAATATTTGTATTCCTTCACAACGAAGGCACACACACACACACACACACACACACACACACACACACACACACACACACACACACGCACGCACGCACGCGCGCCCACACAAACATACAAACACACATTTGCATGCGTAGGTATGTACGCGCGCACGCACGCACGCACACACGAACGCACGCACACACGTACGCATGCACTTGCAAACGTGGGTATGACATATGACTTGACATGACGTTACACCTCGTTACATGACATCACATTACAATTAATTGCAATGTTTTTAAAAGCGAATATGTGAAATGCATTTATTTGAGAACATATGTTTATTACTCTTGTTTAATCAAGTTATCCGCGTGTGTGGGGTGGGTGGGAGGGGGGTGCGGGTGTGTGCTGATTATCTGGTTGCGGTTTTCCGCAATTCATCTTTATTCTTATCTTATCTGTCTATTATAATCAATGTGCAGTATAGTAGGCTATGTTTATAATTATATTCAAATAATGTTTCTTAATTCTTTCTGTTTTTACATTAAGAATACTAGTTATTACCTGCAGTGTGTGGATGTATGTATGAAACGATGTATGTGATATCTTTTACATTTGTATCTTCGTAATATTTGTAGGGGCTGTTGTTGGCTTTTACAGTTATGGTCCCCATGTTGTTTACTTGTCTATGTTGTGATAATGCACCTGACCAAATTTCTCCAGTTGGAGATAATAAAGTTATTCTTGTCTTATCTTATCTTATCACATTACATAACGTGTTCATTTTGTTCACATCAGTGAACAAGCACATCAAACTATCCAGCAGGACACTGTATCACATACAGAGCAAGTATCACCGAGGAGGAAGCTGGCAGAATGGTTAAGACGCTCAGCTGCCAATACAGAGAGTCCGTGAGGGTGTGGGTTCGAATCCCGCTCTCGCCTTTTCTCCCCAAGTTTTGACTGGAAAATCAAACTGAGCGTCTAGTCTTTCGGATGAGACGATAAACCCGAGGTCCCGTGTGCAGCAACGCACTTGGCGCAGTGGAGAAGAACCCATGGCAATGGGTGTGTTGTCCTCTGGCAAAACTGTGTAAAAAGAAATTCACTCTGATAGGTACGCAAATATATAAGCATGCACTCAAGGCCTGACTAAGCGCGTTGGGTTACGGTGCTGGTCAGGCATCTGCCTAGCAGATGTTGCGTAGCGTATATGGATTTATCCGAACGCAGTGACGCCTCCCTGAGAAACTGAAACTGAAACTCACATGAAGATCTGCAAACATCATTTAACTCACTCAGTACGGCCAGTCCTCTCTTCTCCTCCACACAGACCCCTCGGATGTCCAGTGAGTGTCTGAATGACCCAACCTTTAGCTTCCGTCGTCAGAATTGTGGTATTCTTTGTCAACATTCACCTCTTCAGTATAAGAGCCTTCCGCTTGCAATATTTTGATGATGGTAATTGGGGTGAAACGCTGTTAACGTCGTCTCTTTCGCCGTTCGTATGGAGAGAGTTAAGGAAACAATACTACATCGGAATGAACACGAAACGAGATTCCATGACCTTGCCAACGAACTCCTGAGAGGAAGAAGGGGGTGGGGAGGGGTGTTGGGGAGGGGGAGGTATGGTGGAACACAGAGAAGAAATGATGGACTGATATCTTCTTCTTCTTCTTCTGCGTTCACTCGTATGCACACGAGTGGGCTTTTACGTGTATGACCGTTTTTACCCCGCCATGTAGGCAGCCATACTCCGTTTTCGGGGGTGTGCATGCTGGGTATGTTCTTGTTTCCATAACCCACCGAACGCTGACATGGATTACAGGATCTTTAACGTGCGTATTTGATCTTCTGCTTGCATATACACACGAAGGGGGTTCAGGCACTGAGCAGGTTTGCACATATGTTGACCTGGGAGATCGTAAAAATCTCCACCCTTTACCCACTAGGCGCCGTCACCGTGATTCGAACCCGGGACCCTCAGATTGACAGTCCAACGCTTTAACCACTCGGCTATTGCGCCCGTCGGGACTGATACCACTTGCAGAGATTTTTTTTTTTTTTTTTTTTTTTTTTTTTTTGCATTTCATATGGACACTTAAAAAGGGCCTATATCCTCGGTCGGAGACCAAGCACTAAGCGCTTTACAAACACGGGGGTTCATTTACACAACAGGCTGCCTACCTGGGTAGAGCCGACTGACGGCTGCCATTGGGCGCTCATCATTCGTTTCCTGTGTCATTCAATCAGATTTCAGGCACGCACACATACACACTCAGACAAACATGTAACATTCAGCATTTTACGTGTATGACCGTTTTGCTTATTTACTCCGCCATGTATGCAGCCATACTCCGTTTTCGGGGGTGTGCATGCTGGGTATGTTCTTTTTTCCGCAACCGACCTAACGCTGACATAGATTACAGGATCTTTAACGTGCGTATTTGATCTTCTGCGTGCGTATACACCCTTTGCCCACCAGGCGCCACCGAGATTCGAACCCGGGACCCTCAGATTGAAAGTCCAACGCTTTAACCATTCGGCTATTGCGCCGGTCGTGAGTATATGTGGATTTCTTCATGCACTAAATACCGTGTTTTGTACTTCTCACCTGTTTATATTATTCTGGATGTTTTAACTCACTCAGTACGGCCAGTCCTCTCTTCTCCTCTACACAGACCCCTCGGATGTCCAGTGGGTGTCTCTATTACCCAATCTTTAGCTTCCGTCGTCAGAATTGTGGTATTCTTTGTCAACATTCACCTCTTCAGTGTAAGAGTCTTCCGCTTGTTATATTTTGATGGTTGTAATTGGGGTGAAACGCTGTTAACGTCGTCTCTTTCGCCGTCCGTATGGAGAGAGTTAATGTGTTTTTAGCTCTGAGTACTTTTCTTGTTGCACCAGATGTACATTTTCTTTACGCGATAATGAAATTATTCATAATTTTGTCTTGTTTTAATTAAAGATCGGAAACAGACAAGTCATACCTATCTCCTGTTGACTTAAACATGGAAAACAGACAAGATATTCATAACTTGTCTTGTTTGAAAAGATCGGAAACAAACATATTCTTTTCTACTTGTATTGTAGATCCTCAAGTTTAGAGTTATGTATGCGGGTGAATGACTTGTGTGAAAGCGCTTTGGTATTTCAGTGCTCTATAAATACTGATTCTTCTTCTTCTTCTTGTTCTTGTTCTTGTTGTTCTTGTTCTTGTTCTTCTTCTTCTTCTTCTTATCATATCACTATTTGTCCTAAAGCTAGGAAACAAGTCATTCCTATCTCCTGTTATCACAAAGATGAGAAACAGACAAGATACCCATAACTTGTCATGTTTAAATAGATCGGAAACAAACATTTTATCCCTTTTTTTCCCCCTTGTAATGTCTTAACTCACTCAGTACGGCCACTCCTCTCTTCTCCTCTACACAGACCCCTCGGATGTCTAGTGGGTGTCTGAATGACCCAACCTTTAGCTTCTGTCGTCAGTATTGTGGTATTCTTTGTCAACATTCACCTCTTCAGTATAAGAGCCTTCCGCTTGCAATATTTTGATGATGGTAGTTGGGGTGAAACGCTGTTAACGTCGTCCCTTTCGCCGTTCGTATGGAAAGAGTTAATTAAAGACAGGAAACAAAATAATTCCTATCTTATTGGAAACAGACACCAGCGAAAGCGTGAGCAAGAAGCCTTCGTCCTTAGCGACGGAAAGAAAAGACTGACATTGTCATCATCGCATCGATCTCTTGTCTCAAACAGTAGTAGCCTTGCCACGAATGTCACAGACGGTCCTGGGAGTGTCTTCAGGACTCAGTGACTCAGGGGACTCAAAGAATTCCAGGGTGTAGGAATAAATACCCTGAAGGAGAGGAGGAGGTAGGAATTATTTATTACCAGGTCCTTGGTGATAAATCTCGTGTGTGTGTGTGTGTGTGTGTGTGTGTGTGTGTGTGTGGTTGTGTGTGTGTGTGTGTGTGTGTGTGTGTGTGTCTATCTAGGCATATATATATATATATATATACATATACATATATACGTGTGTGTGTGTGTGTGTGTGTGTGTGTGTGTGTGTGTGTATCTGTCTTTCTATGGATATATATATATATATATATATATATATATATATATATATATATATATATATATATATACATGTGTGTGTGTGTGTGTGTGTGTGTGTGTGTGTGTGTGTGTGTGTGTGTGTGTGTGTGTGTGTGTGTGTGTCCTCTAAATCAAACGTGTCAAACTTTTATTTTTCATACATCGCACAAGTAATATATCATTCACACACACACACACACACACACACACACACACACACACACACACACACACACACACACACACACACACGCACACACACACACGAAAATCTCAGAAGACACATTAAAATTCTACCATGCAGCAACAGATATCTCGTATGGTTAACGAGATACCTGGGAGAAACAGCTGGACGTCATTCGGACGAGACAGCAACATGAGCAATTTCTCTTTTATGTTCATTCTAGTTTTATAATTTTAAAGTTGATATGAAAATTGAGTATTTTCTTAAACTAATAACACGTAGAGCCAAGTACAAGTACTTCTAAACATCTTATGAAGTGAAAAGGACTTCATTTTGAGAAAAGTCATGACTGGAAATTTTTACCTTTTCCGATCAATTCAAGGGTATTAACTCACATGGTTTATTATTTTCAACTGTGAATTCCCACTGATTCTGTGGATATTTTTATGGCAGTTTGGGGCATAATCCAGTAAGTGATGAGGCGTTCACAAATCTTTCTCTGAATAACTGTGGCAAGATAGGTGGTAGCCAGGAACAGAGAACATTGGAATGGAAATATCAGTGTTATAGGGTTGGTACGCCTAACTGCGAACAGCGTGTAATTGCCAACGGTTTGTGTACCGCCCCACTTCGAAGACGTTCACACCCACACACATTTTACAAGTCAACGTCTTTGGATCTCGTCATGATACTTTAACTCACTCAGTACGGCCAGTCCTCTCTTCTCCTCTACACAAACCCCTCGGATGTCCAGTGGGTGTCTGAATGACCCAACCTTTAGCTTCCGTCGTCAGAATTGTGGTATTCTTTGTCAACATTCACCTCTTCAGTATAAGAACCTTCCGCTTGCAATAATTTGATGATGGTAACTGGGGTGAAACGCTGTTAACGTCGTCTCTTTCGCCGTTCGTATGGAGAGAGTTAATTGATGAACATCCGTTTCCAAGAACCAGTCAAACATCAGCTATAACCAACTGTTTCCGCGCTCTTTCTTCTCTTCGCACACCACTGCCGACCAAGTTTCACAAATGTGCTCTCAAAATCCTAAAATCAGGAGAAGCAAGTAGTAAGACTTGAATTTTGACAGCGTTTAAAATAGCTGATTTGAGTGGATATACTGAATGCGCATTACCAGTGCTGGGAAAATTTAAGAAAGCAT
>NC_134908.1:4635167-4675167 GCF_041734735.1 Babylonia areolata
ATGCTGTTTGTTCCGTAGTGGGAGGCGCATGGACATAATTCGGTCTGAGTGTCCTGTTGGCAGGTTTTCAAGCTTGGAGGCAATGGTGCTCCTGACCATAAAGCCTACGCCATAAAGGCGTCTCTCGGTCTCTGGCTTGCCTGACCAGTAGAGGGTGTACCCAGCGCCGTGTTCCTGGAGGCTGCCTTTCCCTGCAAAGCGGACTTCGCTGACGGCAGCAATGTCAATGTTCAGTCTCTGAAGTTCGTGTGCGACTAGAGCGGAACGCCTTTCTGGGTGGTTGCTGTCTGCAGAGTCACGCATGGTTCGGATGTTCCAGCATGCTACCTGTAGTCCTTTTGCACCTAATTGTGAGGCAGGTGCCGGCCTTTTCTTCTCTATTGTTGTTCGACCGCGTTTGGAGATGCCCGTTGACCGCGGCTAGCCAACTGGGGGGTATGGAGATGAGCATTTGTTTGGACCACCTTTTCTAGGCCCCTCTCCGTGTGGAGCAAGCAGTGCTGTCCCTAGAAAAGGCTGCTTGGTCGTTCAGGGTGCTGCCGAGTGATGCTGTCACCTCCGGGTCAACAATCAGGCGACCAATATCCTGAACCGCCTGCATGCAGGATTGGAACTGCGGCTTCCAGTGACATCTTCCACCTGCCGTTTTCGCCCCTTTCCCATCGCTACAGGGCTTGGAATAGTTGGTGGCGCGGACGTGGACGTGTCCTTCAAGCCTGCGCAATGGAATTTTTAGGTGGAGTGCAGTGTGCGCAGTACTGGCCCCACCCTTTACACCCGTGGTTCATCTGCCATAGCCTAGCAAGCTGGGACGGTGACAGTGAGGTCCTCAGGTCGTAGGTTTTATATCAGACTGTCCTTGTCCTAGCCTCTGGCTCAAAAACCTTCCTCGGAGGCACGGGGGCGCGGCTACTGAAAGTCGGGACATGGCCATGGACCCAGGGTCAATGCATGTCGAGACTGTCCTGCATTCCTTAGCACTTCATGGGTTTTACTTCAGACTTTTCCTTGTCTTAGATGGACTGCCTTCCCGGGCTGTCGAGCTCCATCTGCCCGCATGTGACAGGTAGCACAGGGTTACATGGTACCTGTGGCAGGTAGAGACCTGACCTGGTTCACCATACTGCCAACCAGAAGTACAACGGCATGAATGGATTATGAATGACAACAACAACAACAACAACAACAACAACAAAAGATTTACATTTTTTTTAAATCACACAAGCGAAATTTACTTAAGAATCCAGGAAAAACGAAAACAAATTGGTATTAGTAAACGAAACAATAAGATTCATTTTTCGTCAGAAGTTTTCATTACAGCTTTGGGTTTACACAGGAACAAATTCATGATATTGATTATAAACTGAACAGTCAGATTTTCAATCAACCAGCTGATCATTAACGACACAGAATCAAGAAAAGTTGTTAATGAATTCTCACAAAATAAAGTTTTGTTTTTACACCAACATTCACTGCAGGCTTTATCACACATTAATGACACCATTGCGGAATAGTGAATACAGCAGCGAATGGATTTGAGCTTTGGCCTAGAGCTCCGCCTAGGAAGCGAGAGAATCGCCAGAATCTCCCTCCCCCCACCCCCTCCCCCACCACTCCACTAGACCTTGAGTGGTTGTTCAGAACGCTAGCCATTCGGATGAGACGATAAACCGAGGTCCCGTGTGCAGCATGCACTTAGCGCACGTAAAAGAACCCACGGCAAATAAGGGTTGTCCCTGGAAGAAAATTCTGTAGAAAAATCCACTTCGAAAGGAAAACTAATAAAATTACAGGCCGACGCTGGAACTGTGACGGACGTACCCGGGTGTGGCCGTGTATGGGGAAATCTAAATGAGCGGCGTGGGAGTAATGCCACTGAAACGGTGCAGATGATGGGGCAGCAAAAAAATAAAAAAATAAAAAAATAAAAATGCAAGCATAAAACAACAACAACAACAACAACAACAACAAAAAGGGGGAGTGCACTCAATGTAGCGACACGCTCTCCCGAATTTAACACAGAGAAGTCTGTTGTGACAAGAGTATTACAATGCAATGCAATGCAGTTTAATACAATACAATACAATACAATACAATACAATGTAGATTTAAAAACAGAAGCTACATTTCATCAGCAAAAAACCGCCGAAGAATGGTTTCAAGGAGACTGTTGTCAGCGAAGAGGAAAGACATTAAATGGAACTTGAATGCGTTTGCTGGTTGGCAAATAGTAAAGAGTGGTAACTCTCTCCATTACACAAGGTACACAACGTCAAGTCAGTGATGCTTACCCTACCGATTCTCCTAGCACACAGGTAAATAAAAGGTACTACTCTCTTTACTATTTGTTAATCATTTCATCTCCTGGCCTCATTATTTGTTAATTTCCAGTTGAAAAACCACCGAGGCAACCATGTGTTTGTTCTGTATTGTCCACGTGTTCTGTGTGGCTTGTTCAGGATTAAAGAGGCTATGCCAGTCTTAAATAAAAGCTAATTTGTGTTTGCACATTTATTTTCTTCTGTCTTTGCTGCTGTGTGCACATGTCAAATGATCGGTATAAGGACAGGCCCGGCGCTTCCTTTTTGAGGAAGTGTCTGGGTTTGTTCCAATGTACCTTTTATTTACCTGTGTGCTAGCTGAATCGGTAGCGTAAGCATCACTGACTTGAAGTTGTGTACCTTGTGTAATGGAGAGAGTTACCACTCTTTACTATTTGTTAATCATTTCATATCCTGGCCTCATTATTTGTTAATTTCCGTTTGCTGGTTACATCTAATACATTTCCACTAACCACATTAATTTTTGTTGCATTCATAATGTGTTTCACTCATACCCCAGTCCTTGTAAGCAGCTCTTGGCCACTCTAAAGAAATACAAACACGACAAACACTATCACATGTGCTTGAACCCCTTTCGTGTGTATACGCACACAGGTGATCAAATATGCCCGTTAAAGATCCTGTAATCCATGTCAACGTCCGGTGAATAATGGGAACAAGAACATACCAAGTATGCATTCCACTGAAAACGGAGTATGGCTGCCTACACGGCGGGGTAAATAAACCAAACGATCATACACGTAAAGTGTTTCATGTCTGTCTAAGTGTATGTGTGTGAGTGCTTAATATGTGATTGAATGACACAGGAATCGAATGATAAGTGCCCCGCAATGACAGCCGTCAGTCGGCTCTACCCAGGTAGTGCAGCCTGTTGTGCAAATGACCCCATGTTTGTAGAGCTTGGTCTCCGACCGAGGATAGGCGCTATATAATGGAGTGACGGCCTAGAGGTAACGCGTCCGCCTAGGAAGCGAGAGAATCTGTGCGCGCTGGTTCGAATCACGGCACAGCCCCCGAAATTTTCTCCCCCTCCACTAGACCTTGAGTGGTGGTCTGGACGCTAGTCATTCGGATGAGACGATAAACCGAGGTCCCGTGTGCAGCATGCACTTGGCGCACGTAAAAGAACCCACGGCAACAAAAGGGTTGTTCCTGGCAAAATTCTGTAGAAAAATCCACTTCAATAGGAAAAACAAATAAAACTGCACACAGGAAAAAATACAAAAAAAAGGAAAAAAAAAAGGGTGGCGCTGTAGTATGGCGACGCGCTCTCCCTGGGGAGAGCAGCCCGAATTTCACACAGAGAAATCTGTTGTGATAAAAAGAAATACAAATGCAAATACAAATAAGTATTTATATAATTCACCCAATCATCATCATACACTACACCTCACTACAGCACACTGCACTACACTAATGGACTTGTGCTGGTCAGTTGGGGATCACCGTTTGGTGTAGTTTCACAGCGTAAAGGAGTTATGAATTTATGTTCATTCTCTCCTGAGAGGATGACAAAGTGTCCCTTAATTAAGCTTCGCCGTTGTCTATGGAATTGTTACTTTAATTAAGAATCGTGTAAGCTTCTGTCGTGATGTGTTATGCAATGTTAAAACAGGGTGTGAAGATGGACAGAATGAAACACGCCCCTGTCCCTACAATGACGACCATTGCGACGGACTTTTATTGATCTGTGACCGATGTTATAAAATTGTTCACAGCCTGCGTGGATTTGTCAGTGAAAAAACGAATCACAACGAGAGAGCTGATGATTATTGCAGATCCATTGGAGGCTGGCTAGGTATTCCGAAGTGTGATTTTGACTTGTATAAATTCCACAACAGAACAAAAACACGTTTAAGTGACACGAGTGGGTACTGGACTGGTTTGTCCATTGGAGGCAGGTCAGTGTCAAATATGTATATGCACTGTGTGATTCACAAAGATAGAACAGTCATCCATAATTCCATCAATGTCTACATATTCCATATCTTTCCTGCAATACAAAAACCTTTATGTTTTTACCATATCGGACCTTGGTTTGGCTTTGAAGATTGTGAAGGTCCATCACCTGATCTTTTGGAACAGGGGGCATTTTGTGAATTCACACAAACCAACACAGAGACAAACGTTTATCGCACACAGGGAATTTATTTGACCTGCAAAAAATTTTTGCTGTCTGAGAGACGGTGGCATATATGTCCTGATGATCAGTTGACTCATTCTTTTTATCTGTGTGGTTCTAACCAGCATACAGTGTGTGGTGAAGAATACACAGCACCTTGCACTTTTTCTGGTGAGCTGTCACACAACACATCTGACTCAACACATCGTCAATTATCTGAAGACCGCTTATTTGTGTGTGAACATGATTCCACAATGATATCATACACTCTTGTGTGCGACTTTATCAATGACTGCAAGGATAAGAGTGATGAATCCTTTTGTGAATACCCTGCTTGTATCACTGCATTCAGATGCGCCAACAGTCAGTGTGTATCCTTTGACAAGGTTTGCGATCGAGTGTTCCACTGTCTGGATGAGTCAGATGAACAGAACTGTCGTGCATCTAGACTCACAGACTTACGAAGACAATTCAGTCCACACCCAGCTCTTGTTGACTTTGACGGCATCAGATACTTCATCTCCACTTCAATGAATACCAGTGAGTCCTGTCCTGACAGCCTCTATCGCTGTCCTGGTGAAGTCAATAACTGCCTGCCTGTCTACACACGTTGCAATGGGATGTACGATTGCAGTAACCACGAGGATGAAGAGGGGTGTGAACAACTGAAATGTCCTGGACTTTTCCGATGCAGACTTTCAACAATATGTTTACATAGTGACCACATGTGTGATGGTTGGCCTCACTGCCCAATGAATGATGATGAATTAGCATGTGACGTTACCTGTCCTGTGAACTGTCTTTGTCAAGGTCACTCGTTTCTGTGTCCTCAGCCTTTCTCTGCAGCTCTCTTTCCTCAGCTCCGCTACCTGGATGCAACAGGCTCAGGTATGACACTGACTGATGTGAGTCACAATACCCTCCTTATTGCTGTGGTTTTCACACACTGTTCTATAACCCACATTCATCTAACACACTTGGTAAATATGAGGTTCCTTGATCTCAGTAGCAACAAACTGCAGTATGTAAACCTGACGTTTCTTTTTGGGTTACACAACCTCCAGGCACTCTCTCTTTCCAGCAATCCCCTTACCTCACTCCACACTGGCCTCTCACCTGTTAACCAGCACAGTGCACTCACAGAGCTGGATCTGTCCCACACCATGCTGACAGTGTTTGACTCTAAAGTCCTGTCGCTGTTTCGTCACATACAGAAACTGAACTTAACTTTCACTTCCATTCACACAGTCAGTTCAGATGGATTTCAGTTCACACCACAGTTGACTGAACTCTACATGGATGGTAGCCCTGTTAAAATATTTCCGCCTGACATATTTAAAACTGTTTCTAAACTGCGCTTTATATCTACACAAAACTATAAACTTTGCTGTAATGAAATACTTCCATACACCTTTGACGATGTTGAATCAGCTTGCATTGCCCCAAAAGATGAAATTTCTTCATGTAGAGATCTGTTGCAGTCGTGGGCATACCGTGGGTTTCTGTGGTTGGTCGCCTGTCTATCTCTGACTGGTAATGTTTTTTGTTGTTGTGCTCGTATGGTAATGAAGAGCATGACGTCTTCTAGTGGATTCAGTGTGTTTGTCGTTAGCCTAACCATGGCTGATTTTCTGATGGGTGTCTACATCGCTATCATTGGAGTGGCTGATGAACGGTTTCGTGGACAATACCTCCACAATGATGATACATGGAAAAACAGTGCGAACTGTAAGGCAGCTGGCTTTTTGTCTCTGTTGTCCAGTGAGGTATCTGCCTTTAGTATCTGGCTTATTACACTGGATCGTTTTATTGTCCTTCGCTTTCCTTTCAGCACCAAGAGGTTTGGCAGAACATCAGCAGCAGTGACTTGTATGTGTACTTGGTTGGTTGGCTGGTTTGTAGCCTTGGTACCATTACTTCCAGTCACATCACACTGGGAGTTCTATAGCCAGACAGGTATTTGTATCCCTTTACCTGTTACAAGACGAGATTTCAAAGGAAAAATATATTCTCTCAGTATTTTGATATACCTGAACTTTATTCTTTTTTTATTTATCTGTGCTGGTCAAGCATTCATATTTTGGTCAATACAGGACAATGCTTTGAAGACTGATTCTACCAAAGTATCACACGACATGACTATTGCTCGGCGATTGATCACGATTGCAATAACTGATTTCATGTGCTGGTTTCCCATCGGTTTGTGTGGGACGATGGCTTTGACAGGAATTGCCATTCCTGCAGAAGTGAATGTGGCCCTGGCTGTTTTCGTTTTACCATTGAACTCTGCTGTGAATCCTTTCATGTACACGCTCAACACCTTGGCTGAAAAGAGAAGGAAAGCTAATGAAACTGAACTTCGTAAATGGTTGGAATCCCATGCAGAACTAATCAAAAGTTAATGCACACACTGAAGTGACTTTTCACATTATCATGATGCCTTCTCTCTCTCTCTCTCTCTCTCTCTCTCTCTCTCTCTCTCTCTCTCTCTCTCTCTCTCACTGTCTCTCCCCGCTTCCCCCCTCCCTCCATGAAGTGAAAAAGAATTCGCATTCTCGGACAGTTTGTGTTTAATAACACAGTCAAAATGCTTTTACAACGTTGTACAAACACATAGCTCAGCGTCAAGAACAGAACGTGTCACACAGACAGGTAAGTCCTTGTGTTCATATTTTCAGATGTATCCATCACGTTACTGAAGTCTTCACCAATAACCAGAATATACCAGATGCTGCTGACCCTGGTTTCCACATACAGACGAGCCAGACTGAAGGGTTTGTCCTCTGATCTGCTGTGGAGACACACACCTTCCGAGGAGGCACTAAAGACCCAGGGAAAATTGCGAATAAATTGCGGTTTAGCTGATAACTGTATCAACACTATTTCTGACAACTGTTTCAAGATTATTGTGGTTTAGCTGATAAAAGTATCAAAACTATCACAGCTGTTGCTGTTTAGATAATAAATGAATCAAGAGTGTTGTAGTATTGCTGATAAATGTGTCAAAACTACAACAGTTAAACTGACAGATGCATCAAGACTACAGTGGTTTAGCTGCTAAATGTATCAAGACCACTACAGCTTAGCTCATGAATATGTCAAAGTTATTGCAGTTAAGCTGATAAATGGATTTAAAAAAACAACAACACATTGTGCAATTGCATCAAGACAACAGCAATTCAGCTGACAAACACATAAATACCAACCGTGGCTAGGCGTCCTGCATGATTATGTGAAACCAGAGCATGGCACCAGTGACCACGATCAAAGTGACCCAGAAGTAATGCTGGGACTCCTGCAGTGGGTGGGCTCACGATGTCCTTGCAGAGTGCCGAGTGGTTTGACTGTGACAGGACGGACGTGATGCTCATTCAGGTTGAGTGGTGTGGGGTGATTGCGCCACGTGGAAGATTTCAGTTTCAGTTTTCAGTTTCTGTTTTTCAGTGAGGCATCACTGCGTTCGGACAAATCTACATACGCTGCACCACATCTGCCAGGCAGATACCTGACAGCAGCACAACCAAACGCAATAGTCAGGCCTTGAGTGCATGGGTATGTACATACATACGTGCACACACACACACACACACACACACACACATATATATATATATATATATATATATATATATATTTATACTGAATAAAAGAAAGTTGAAAATCAACATTAATTTTATTTTATTTAAAAAAAAAAGAAGATAAATTTTAATTTTCCCTGCCACCCAGCAGCTTGGTCACAGACAACACTCATAATAGTCGACGTAATGTTAATTTTTCGTCATCTTCATGGACCTTTACATGACGTCTTCTACTACGTCATGTTCGAAATATTCCTTCAATTGTCTATATACATATCTCTCTCTCTTTCTCTCTCACTCTCTCTGTCTGTCTGTCTGTATCTCAGTGACTGTGTATAACCACCACCATGACAAACCAGACTGGTAACTTCCACGAATTCAGGGTTCACAACGAAAACCCATGGATGTTGCTTCTCGTGTTCAGTCCAACAAAAACCGTCCCAAGGTTACACATCCAGAACAGTCCTCTTCTTTTCAGCTCCTCCACTTTGCTGACCTGCTGCAACCCTGTCAGCTGTAAAAAGCAGAGGCTGAGGCGTGAGGGGTGGATATACATACATACATCTCTCTCTCTCTCTCTCTCTCTCTCTCTCTCTCTCTCTCTCTCTATATATATATATATATATATATATATATATATAATATGCGTGTGTGTGTGTGTGTGTGTGTGTGTGTGTGTGTGTGTACCGTGTAATCCACCACTTCGATCAAGAGTCGGGCTTGATAATGACACAAAATGCTCCATATTTTGACACAAATAAACACTTCTTTTTACTGAAGCCGCCATGTTTATTTCTGTTTCCCTTTGCATGAGTGGAGGGCCTATGTATAGAAAGAGCGGCTGTCTGAATGGCACAGACTGAATGAATACGTGACTGTCGTTGATGTGGTGGACCTGTCAAGATGGCGGCACAATGTGTAACAGCTGAATCTATATCAGATCACAAACTATGGCTCTCAAAACTGAGTCGAAACCACAGGAAATAAGTTATGACGTTTACTACAAGTAATATGGCTTCATTTAGGTATGAAAATCGCCGTTGAAATAGGTCCATAAACATAGGAGACCAAAGCAGCAAACTGCCGACTTATTCAAATGTCTGAGTCCAAGTCTGTGTCCGAGTTTCTCTCTGTCTCTCTGCCTCTCTGTCTCTGTCTGTCTGTCTGTCTCTCTCTCTCTGTCTCTCTCTCTCTCTCAATGTATATCCATGCACATATTGCAAACATATATCATTTTTTATTTCCTGTTTGGGCATGCCGTGTTTTTAACACCTGAATCAATTTCTCTTCTTGCTGCTGATGTCGCCATTGTGAGTTGACCGCCCACATGTAGAGAAGTGGGTTGAGAGCAGAGTTGAAAGGCAACACGAACACAACCATGGTGTCATGGATCGTATCGAAACCAGTAACACCATGAGAACTCATCATCGTCACCAGTCCGAACGCCAGCCAGGAAGCAGCATCTGTAACAGCCACTTTTCTCATAACATGCACTGAAGAATGCAATGGTGTCTCTGCTGGATTGAGAGTTGTTCTGTACTTTGGTATTTCTTTATAGATGAGTGTTTGCCCAGCTACAATCATCACACATAAAATAAAATTGACAGTCACAATAACTGTAAACCACTTGAAGTAATGTCCAGAGTGAAAGTGATTAAATAAAGCCAGACGACAGAGACCAGACTGACCCTGGAGGCCCCAGTGAGATAGTCCAGGGAGAAATGGAATTGTTGCCAACAAAATTCCAACAATCCACACACAGCCTGTAGATGAAAAACGTAATGTCTTTCCACCTTTCGGAAAACAAAGTACAATAATGTGATACAAAGTGATTAACCAAATAACCAGTTCTGAAACTGTACTTGACAGAAAGAAAAGAAACCCAGCCAGCTTGCAGATTTCACCATTTGTCCATGCTTTTTCAATCTGGATGTACTTTCCGTAAAATATATTGTCTGCTGTCACAATAATGCTGACGTGACTTCCCATACACATATCAGCAAACTGAAGATGGACAACAGCACTGATGGAACTGCTTCCAATAATTTTTTTCACAGCGTGTGAAGTCATCAAACACACAATATTGCCTATCATGGCAGAAACGCCAATCAACCAGAAGAAAATTCTGTACAGTTCAGTTGGTAGCAGTGCTGTACACGAAGGGAGTACAGTGTGTGGTGCCAAACATTTAATGTTACCAGAGTGTTTGGGAAATAAATCCACACAGCAAAATCTGTAGTTTGACGAAAAGATACGATCCAGCTGATCACAGGATGAAAACAGATCTGAAGGGAAGTCAGTGACTCTATTCCCCTTTATATCCAGCTCTTTGAGTTGTGGTATATTTTTAAAACCCACTGGTCTGATAGTTTCAATAGCACAGAATGACACATTCAAAAACTGCACATCAGGCAAATGAAAGGATAAATTGTTGAAAAAGATATTCAGATATGTTTTTGATACATCCACTCGTGTCAATTCATAATGGACGTCCTTTTTTGCTTCACTGTTCATTGTTCGAAAAGGATTGTGTTGTAAGTGAAGAACTCTTAAATTTCGAAGTTCAAGAAAAACTGTTATGTTGAAAATTCTTAGGTTATTATTGGCAATATCTAAATATTTCAGGTTTGCAAGCTTTGTGATTGAAATATTATGAAGGGAGCACTTGGACAGCGTCAAATTAACCAGATATTTGTTTTCATTGAAATAATCCATTGACATGTTTGAGCCTGTCGCGTCTACATAACGTAAGTGAAGATATAGGTCTGGAGGAAATGGTTTGTTACAAAGGAAAACATAACCTTGACATAGACAACCTTCAGGACAGATCCTGTCACACAACAGTTCATCATCCCGCTGTGGACACTGACCCCAGCCATCACACAGATGATCTCTGTGCACACAAACTCTGGACCCTCGACACCGGTAGAAACCAGGACACGTTGCTGTCTCACAGTCTTGTTCGTCTTCTCCATATACACAGTCAAAAAATCCGTTACACCGGGTGTAGACAGGCAGACAGTACAACCACTCAGCTGTGCAGCGATAATGACTGTGAGGACAAGAGTCATCAGCTGTCACCACCTGTTGAGTGAAGTAACCTGTCCCATCCAGATTCACATAAAACCTGTGCTTCATGTCTTTCTCTTTGACATCAGCCAGGAAGCTGTAGTCATCAGTACACCCAACCTCATCAGAATCGTCCACACAATCTGCGTATTGGTTGCAACGTTGACTGAGTGATACACATTGACTGTTAGAACAGAGAAAACCAGTGCATGAAGGGTGTTCACAAAATGACTCATCGGTGCTATCTGGACAGTCTGGCCTGAAGTCACACACAAGGGTGTGCTGCACAGCTGTGACACCATCATCACAACTGAACATGGTGTATATGGATGTGGTTTTCCTTCCCATCACAAACATGCCAGTATGCTCTGCATTAGTCATATTCATGTGTGTGTAAATTGGTGCGTACATTGTTTTCATACACAGACTTCTTGAATAATGTGAAAACAACACATGTGTAATTTTATTGTCTGTTGAAATTGATAAGGACTGTTTCGTATGGTTAAAGATAGCTTCTGGTAAGTGTAAATGAGCCAGAGACACTTGTGAGTATGGAGCATTGCTCAACAGTAATTCACAAATTATCAGCATTGTTGCGTAGTTTATATAAAAGGCGTACTTGAAACTTAACAGCATGTTGTACAGTACAAGTTGACCAGCACGTGCTGAGGGCAGGTACGGAGTCTCTAAACTGAAGTGAGTCATGGTGTACACCACAGTGTTGTCAGACCATTTACAAAACTTTCTGTATGGATACGACACAGAGTCCCAACCACACATTAAACCTATAGGTGCTTCAAATTTATTGAATTGTTTAAAGAGATGTTGAAAATTCACCTGTTCCTTTCTGGATTTTGCTGAAGCTAATCTTCCACCTATTTTCAAACACTCATAATGGGACAACAGGGCAAGAATGTGTGTGTCCATGGAGACTAACATGTAACACTTGTTACGTGAAGCCACCAACCCCTGGCAGTCAGGACTGCTGAAGGGGCAGTGTTCTGTTTCATCCCGTCCATCTTCACACTCTGACATCAGATTGCAGTCCAGATGACGTTGAAAATTAGCGTAGTAGTTTACAGAACAGTTGAAAATGCCGTTTGTAAACTTTACAGGCTGATTATTTACAGACAGCATAGACACAAATATTCTGAGACCAGGATGATGGTCTTCCCAGTAGTGAAGGAGGATCTTTAGGTATGATGTGTAAAATATTTTAGATGATGGATTATCAGAACTGCAAATGCGTTCAACACTTTGGCGAGTTGCATTTGGTTTGGAATGAAATTCTATCCAGTAACGTTTATGAGAATGACCAGCACACCTCTCAACTTTCCATATCTGTTGAATGCTCATCATGATCCATCCAGAGGGTACTCTCCATTCCACACTAAAATCCATGTCTGCATGTAAAACGCTTACGTATGGTGTTGATACATATCCGGAATATTCAAGTATATATTTAACTATAAATTGGTGACCATTGATTGTTTCAAAAGAAACTTGTCCCATAGAACTGTTGACGTTTGTGATCACTATGCTGTTTCCAAAATGTGATTCAACAAACATTTGCCCAAGGGTATGATGATTACATAACAGATAATACTCTGAAAAGAATGGCACGTATATTGAAGTTTTTCTGCGCTTAGAATCACACCAGTACACCAGTCTGTCTACAAGTGCACGTACTTTCATACCCTGTGGCGCCCTTACATGCAGTTTACAGAACGTGTTGAAATCACCACACACCCCGTACACAACTCCCTGTTGTGTTGTGTGCTGTGGTAACTTCCGTTTACAGTTTGACGCATTGACCTGCAACACTATGATGTTTGTGGTGCTTTGGTTTAGAAAGTGTTCTACACCTGGACACATGTCATTGATATTCAGTGGACCAGCCCAGGAATTCATGTATATGCCATTCACACTCCACTGATGTGTGGTTATATCAGCGCACACAAACAGGAGGCAATGTGCCAGTCCACACAACACTGAGATCGACTCGGAAAAGACATGTACACTGCCCGTTCTGGTGAGACTTGAAGGTGACACTGTCCATTGTAGTTTGGTTATTTTCGTGACCATGTATTGAAGTCAAAACATTTTGATGTGAATGATGTATTTCATAGCAAATCTAGTCCCGAAACTGTGTGGTGTATAATCATTTATTTGTGGCGATAGTCATGGTGATGTGTGTGAGTGTATGTTTGTGTGTGTGTGTGTTTGTTTGTTTGTTTGTGTGCGTGTGTGCGTGCGTGTGTGCGTTTGCGTGTGAATGTGTGTGTGCACTCGCATGTGTGTGTGTGTGTGTGTGTGTGTGTGTGTGTGTGTGTGTGTGTGTGTGTGAAAGTGAGTGAGAGAGACAGATAGAACACTGAACACTGAAATATTTTATGTCAATGGCTGAAAAGTTCTTGTGACAGTAGGAACTAATCAGAACAAAATGGTTGAAAACAGATGGAATAGAACAGAAAGGAAAAAGAAAACAGAACTGAAACAACATAAACTTTGGCACTTTGTCATCAGCTTAATGCACATGTGACAGGTGGGTACTGTGCCTTTTTTCAATCGTTCGTCTCCAAGGTTTGGACAGTACACAGAAAACAAAGTACATATGAATCATATAATAAATATTTACGCATGTAACATCGACACACATCATATCAATACAAATGCATACTAAAGTACGTATAAATCATCAAATAATCATGTAGTCTGTCTGTTTCTTGCTTAAGGGCATTTGATTGATTTTGTGTCCCTATGGGTGTGTCAGACATCAGCAAATAGCATTAAGAACAATTTTGTTGTGCCAAGTCTCATTTATAATCCAGGTCTACCCTTCTTTAATAACTCCACTGCCAATTCACTGACGAAAAAGGAAAACAGAAGAGGGCTTAGCATACAACATATTTAACCCCTCGTGGACACTGAAACCAGTCTGAATAAATACCTTTGTCACGAACACATACAAGCACAGAATCGTAGATGCTTTTAACAGCCATGTAAAACTTTCCATATACCCCGCTTTTTCTTTGAGTACTCCACAGGATGTTTATGTTCACAGAATCAAATGCTTTTTTGAAGTCTACGAATACTGCGTATAGCTTAGTCTTACGTTAAAGATGCTTTTGGAATAAAGCGTATAAAGTAAATATGATTATGGTCGACAGTACTATAAACTGTTCTAGAGCCTGCCTGTTCCTCTATGTTTTTTTTCTTCTTCAAATTCCGTCCATTTTTGACTCACTTGTGTAAACAAAGTGAGTCTATGTTTTAACACGGTGTTCAGTTGTCTGTGTGTGTGTGTGTGTGTGTCTGTGGTAAACTTTAACATTGACATTTTCTCTGCAAATACTTTGTCATTTGACACCAAATTAGGCATAAAAATATGAAAAATTCAGTTCTTTCCAGTCATCTTGCTTAAAACAATGTTGCACCTATGGGATGGGCACAAAAAAATAAAAAAGAAGCCAAATTATATGCAAACTGAATTTACTGTGGGTTTTTGTTGTTGTTGTTGTTGTTGTTTTTTTGTTTTTTGGGTTTTTTTTTAAACTCTCTAAACATGGCACTTTCATCTGATATTCTGACACAACAACAAGAGCAGTCTTTTTTTTTTCTTTTTTTTTTTTCAAACAGGAACTTCTTTTGCAAAGCATGGAAGTTATATTTATTTTGCAAACGTTTTGTGGAGATAGTAAAAAGGGGAAATTAATCTGTAATTAATGCTAGGGGGCTTAATTTGCTTTAAACTTATCTTTCTCATCTTAAACATTACATTTTGAAATTATACTCAATACATAAAAAGCTTGTGTGTTTTGGTCTCAGTGTACAGGGCTTTCACTATGTTCATTCGCCCAAGTAGTCTTTTTTGGAAAGTACTAAAATCAATACAACGAGTGGACTTTATAGATCTATTGGCTGGGCAAAAATTAATTGCGTACACATATTTATACACATTCAAAGTGCGTGCTCATATTCTTCGCGAACGCGAACGACGTCATTTTGTTTCAAGTTGTTGACCTGCCCGTTCAATCCTATATTCAATGGAAAATACACAATAACATGTGATGGAAAGTTGGAGAAGGAGACTGTTAAATATTTATTCAGAGAAAGATTTGTGAACGCCTCATCACTTACTGGGTTATGCCCCAAACTGCCATAAAAATATCCACAGAATCAGTCGGAATTCACAGTTAAAAATTGTAAACCATGCGAGTTAATACCCTTGAATTGATGAAACGAAAAAATTTCCAGTCTTGACTTTTCTCAAAATGAAGTCCTTTTCACTTCATACGACGTTTAGAAGTACTTGTACTTGGCTCTACATCTTATTAGTTTAACAAAATACTAATTTTCATATCAACTTTAAAACTATAAAACTAGAATGAACATAAAAGAGAAATTGAATCGATCGACCGTGTCGTACTACATTCCCGGCGGGTCAGTGTAACTTGTACATCTATCTAGATCTAGAGAAAACGGCTAAATGTTGCAGTGTGATTGCGGCGATAGCCACGTCTCCTTTACCGCGGACTTAAAAAAAAAAAAATTATTGCCCTTAAAGATTTTTTGAATGCCCAAGATACACCAGAATAATATGATTTAAACAGCGTTCTCACTGCGAATACCACAATCGATTTATCGCCCTTTAAAAAAAAGTATGTTTAAATATTAAATTTTAGAACGTGGGAAAGACAGTTTCTTCTCACCCGAACACGCGGGGTTCGAATCTGGTTAGGACTTTTTTTTTTTCTTTTCTTTTTTTAACCAGAAGCTTTATAATAAGAAATACAGAACACATTTTAACGATTAGATTTTTTTTTTAAAGTGTATCACAAGTGAGTCTTGAAGGCCTTGCTTCTTTTGTTTAATCTTCGATTTAAGATGTGTGTATATACTTTACTAACTGTACTTGTCAAAGCTACTCCTCTGTAATTGTCTAGGTTGTTGGTGTCTCCCTTTTTATGTATAGGCACAATAATGGAATTTGCCAAGCCCGACGGAATAGTTCCTTTTTTTTTTTCTTTTTTTTTTAATATGGTCACTAGGAATTTCATAACATTACTGTTTGCATTTTTTTAGCATTTCACCGACAATATGATCTGGCCGGCACTTTTGCCTAATTTCAGGGTTTTTATACTCGTTGTGATTTCCTGTTCTGGAATTGGGTCATTGAACAGAGGTTCTTCCTCAAAATCTACCGCTTCTTCCGTCATTACTTCTTCCTGGTCAGAACTATTATCAGCTGTATTAAAGACGTTAGAAAAGTGGTTATGCCACTATTCGGAGCTAATGTCAATATAAACCACTGCTTTCCATTTAACAGATCTTATTATTCACCAGAACAGCTTTGGGTCATGGACGCAGTTTCTTCATTTTTCTAAAATTTCTTCTTCGTGCGCTCGTTTCTTTGTTTTAGCATAACATAATCCTTCCTCTCCTTAACATAGTATTCTTTCCGCTGATTCTTAACGGTTTCTGTATTACATCTTTGGAATCTCTTAAGGAGTCTTCTGACCCGTTTCTTCTGCTGCCTGCATTCCATATCAAACCAGTCATTAAATTCTTTCCTAGTTTTTTTTTCTGACCTTTCTAACCATACAAGTAGCTGCTCTCTGCAGAGCGTTTGTAAACAATTTAGCCCAGCTATCAACATCTAAATCTAACATACCGTGAGCTTCACTCAGAATATCTTTGAAATCATTGCTGTCTAGCTCCTCTGTATTATTCCAAATAATCCTGATTTCATCAGAACAACCCCCCCTTTGGTTCCTCACTGTTTCCATTGCATTGACTATATTTCCACTTTAGTACTACTGGTAGGTGCCATGAATATAAACAATCATCAATGTGTAGATGATACCTTGCTCGTAAATCTTCAGATAGAAGAAAATAATCAATAACGCTGCTGCCGTGTGGTGACACAAAAGTAAATTCGCCTTCTGTGTCACTGCTGCACGATCCATTCACAATATACAAGTCAAGCATAAGGAAGGAGAGAGAGAGAGAGAGAGAGAGAGAGAGAGAGAGAGAGAGAGAGGAGAAATACTCAGATTCAGAGTAGAAGCCGTTGTACCATGGCGATTCAGCACATACTTATTCTGTACATGCATAACAACTGTTGGGCAGTCTGTCATCTTTGGATAAAAAAAAAGAAGACATAACCTCGTAACATACGTCTGATCTACACCCTTTGCAGCCTGAAGAAAATGTATCTCCATTATGAGCGTGTCCTTAAGAGCAACATTATCCTCGCTTTGAACCTCCCTGTCTTTATTACATTGTAATGGAGTGGACATAGATATTGATAATTACATAACAAACGTTTACACTGTACCTGTGAGTCAAGTCAGGATGTTAGACGAAAGACCCATCTACTTGTAAAAAGTACTAAGATTGCATACATCTCTCAGAATCCAACACATAAAATTGTGTCATCTTATTGCCACTAACCTCTCTCTCTCTCTCTCTCTCTCTCTCTCTCTCTCTACACACACACACACACACACACACACACACACACACACACACACACACACACACACACACACACTCATGTATATTCTTGAAGTTCTGATATGTTATTGATTTGAAGAGTTGTCTTGCTGAGTCTTCTCTATGTTCTCTTTAAGTGATAATAAATGTATTGATAACCTGTCTCGTTTTAGAGCTCGGAAATTGACAAGGTATTCCCATCTTGTCATATCTTTAAGCTCGGATATAGACATGTTATTCCTATCATAATCATATCTTGTCTTAAAGATAGGAAACAGACAGAGGTATTCGTATCTTGTCTTGTTTAAAAGATCAGAAACATACACGGTAGCCATATTTTGTCTTCTTTGAAAGATCGGAAATAACGGCACTCATCACTTGTCTTATTTCAAAAATCCGAAACAGACAATTTATTCATGTCTTAAAGAAATTGTTTTAAAGATCTGAAACAAACAAAAATGTATTCATTTCTTATCTTATCAGAAACAGATAAGTCATTCACTTCTTGTAGTGTCTTAAAAACAGGAAACAAGTAATTCCTATCTTATTGGAAACAAACACAGGTGAACGTGTTAACAAGAAGCCTTCGTCCCGAGCGACTGAGAGAAAAACAAGACTGACACTGTTTTCATCACACCACTCTCTGTCTCAGTCAGTAGCGCTGCCAAGAATAACGACGAACAATCTCTGGGAGGTGTCTTCATGACTCATTCCAGGGTGTGGAAGTACGTGACTGGAGGGAGGGGGAGGGGGAATGATTTGTTATCAGGGCAGAGTAATAAATAAATCAACTCTCGCTTTTTCTGTCTGTCTTTGGCCTTTAATTCAAACGTGTCAAGCGTTTACTTTACATTTATCGCACAAGTAACATTTCATTCACAAACAGACACAAACGCACACACACACACACACACACACACACACACACACACGCACACACACGCACACACACACACAAACATGTGTGCAGCATAGACAAACACGTATACAAACGCACTGACACATCCACGGCACACGCACGCACATACGTACGCACACACACACGCGCGCGCGCGCGCACCCACCCACACACACACACACACACACGTACACGCACACTCGCATACACACACACACACACACACAGCGGATTCGCGGTCTGTGGCGGATGTATCCACGTAATGAAGAAGTAAGAGACCAGTTGTTACTAGAAGGGTTCCTGTTTAGGGGAGCACGAGTGTTTTTTCCTGGACAAGAATCCTTTTATTAACAAAGACCAGGGGGATGAAAAACCCACCACAAAGCTGTGGGTGAATAACATCCCGCTTAGTATCAGTAACGAACTAATAGAAACAGCTCTGAAAAAAATAGGGGTAGAGCTACGGTCATCGCTCTGGCAAGAAACCCCGACGGGCGACTGACCCAGTTTGAAACTGGCCGCCGTTTTGTTTCCATCACGGTACCAAACACACCACTGAGGCCAGTCATGAAAATTGGTGTATTCAGAGCAGACATTTATCACAAAGAACAAAAACAAAAACAGTGTAACAAATGCCTGCAGGAGGGGCATATGGCAGCTAACTGTGAAGGGGAGGTGGTCTGCAAAGGCTACCTGCAGCAGGGGCATAAAAAAATGGACTGCCCCTCTTCAGTGCCCCTCAATGCCGAGGAAGAAGAAGTAAGGGAAGAAGCAGAAGCACCAGCAGCATGCAAACCACAGGGCAGCAGTCAACTAGGCCTAGCACTGACACTGCCAGGCGAGCAAGCACCAGTGTGCGGCAGCCGTGATGTGAGCAACATGCAGGGCCAGAAAGCAGCCAGTCCCGTGAAGCCGGCGCACACACACACCGCAACAACGAGCCTTGCTGGAAGAAAGGAAAAAAGGGAGAGGAGTGAATCTCCCACAACGCCAGTGCCGGACAGCAAACGGCCGACTGTAGTGGCCCCGGGCAAAGCAAGAGGAGAGGAAAAGACAGAAGACAGCATGAAGGAGGGGGCCGACACCT
This sequence comes from Babylonia areolata, assembly GCF_041734735.1. NCBI lineage: Eukaryota > Metazoa > Mollusca > Gastropoda > Neogastropoda > Buccinidae > Babylonia > Babylonia areolata. The sequence continues at coordinate 4,654,762 of NC_134908.1, forward strand.
GGCACGTGTTCTGCCCCCACCGGTCTGACCTTTCCCTCACGACCTTTGGCTTCGTTTTATGGACTTGTGATTTATGATTAATGATTTTGGTTATCTGCTACAGAAATTTGAAGAAATGTTATCCCCATACCAGTTATGAACCACGATATATGTATTGGTACTTTAAATGTGCGAGGCCTGAGAAATAAGCTAAAAAGAAAAGTTGTATTTGACTTCCTCAGAAAACAAAAGTTAGACATAGCATGTTTGCAGGAGACATACGTTACAGATGATGTGATGCACGAAATCGATAGACAATGGTCAGGAAGCATATTCTATAGTGCAGGAACTAACAGAAGCAATGGACTCATTATCCTCATTTCCAAACTTAAGCAGATTCAGGCAGAATTAATTCATGCAGCAGAGAGAATACTACTAACTAGAGTCATGCATGACAGTTTCAGTCAGTTTCAGTAGCTCAAGGAGGCGTCACTGCGTTCGGACAAAACCATATACGCTACACCACATCTGCCAAGCAGGTGCCTGACCAGCAGCGTAACCCAACGCGCTTTTGTTGCATGACAACAAAATACCATCATCGCTAATTGCTATGCACCAAACTCGACCGTAGATAAATTAGAATTCATAAACCAATTGGGCAGTCTACTGAGTGCTAAAGCAAGATTATGACCATCTGTGGGTACTGGGTGGTTTCAACACAACAATAAGCCATCTAGATAACATCGCGGGCAAACCACACTCACCTCGAGAAAATGAAGCTCTCATGGAAATGTTATCTTCTCTAGACCTGGAAGACACATGGAGATCTATCCACCCAGACGACAAAGAATATACTTGGTCAAGATCCACTCCTTTCACAGCAAGGAGAATTGATTATATTTTCTGTGACACTATCTCCTAAGCACTCGTGCAGAAAACAGACATTGAGTTATTTCCCCACTCAGACCACAAACTTGTGAAAGCAATATTCAGCGCAAACAGGTTTCAAAGAGGTCCAGGATACTGGAAGTTTAATAGCTTGTTGCTATCAGAGGAACGTTTTCTGGAAGAAACAAACGAATTTATAGAGTCACATTTCTCAAAATATAATGTTCATTCTCTCCCGTTACAATACGCTGATTCCTGTGAATGAAAAAGTAGCATTGTTTGGTACAACGAAAATGGATATCCCAGATCATGAAAAAAAAAAAAAATCAACAAAAAAATCAACACGACTCTGTTGATAGCAAAACTGTCTATTTCTAAACTAAAATGTGGTAAGTGTAAGAATCTGTATCTTATCTTTGAAACCGAGCTCAAATTACGTAAGATGTGATCTATGTCTACCAAGATACCTGAGCACTTATACAGATCCATAAAAAAAAAACCCCTCAAGTGGTCAATTTAAATGTGTACATTTAAAGACGTTCCAATGCCGCCAAAGAGAGAGAGAGAGAGAGAGAGAGAGAGAGAGAGAGAGAGAACAACAACAACAAAAAAAGCGGGAAAGAGCCTTCCAAGGATGTCACGTGAGACCATCCTGCTCATTTGCAGAAATTTTACGCATCCATTGATTTCTCAACAACAACAACAACAAAAAGAACACTGATAAGAATGTATTTAATTTGCAATGAATTTTCTCTTTTGATACAGACTGCGATAAGATTTTTGTGAATCCTTCTTCTGAAAATAAAGAAGACAGAAAATGAACTAATTGTGTGTTGACAAGGATCTATGTGACGGCAGAACAATGGGTGATCTTCACTTACGTTTCATGTGCTACAGTCAAGGTGGTGATAGTGCTGTTGATTATTTCATTTGTTCACGGACAATTTGACTGGAATCAGCGTAGTGGCAGTGCTATAGATTGTTTTATTTCTTCAAAGGCAATTACATGGGAAATTTACAACGAGAATTAACCCCCTCACAAGCTTTTCTGAATACTCCCATGCAGAATTAAAACGTCATGAATGAATTATGGAGACAAACAGAAAAAAACAACAACACACACACACTAAAAGAATCACACGATCGAAATTTATTCAAGAATCCAAAAACAAACAAAAAACCAACAAACAACATAATACTAGTAAAAGAAACATTTCGAATAATTTTTCATCCGAAGAATTCATTGCAGCTTTGGTTTTACCATGGATTGAGGAACAGATTTATCATATGGAAAATAAACTGGTCAGATTTTCAATCACCCAGCCAATCATGAATGACGCAGAAGCAAAAGTGGAATTGTTTCAGACTAACATTTGCTGCTTACTTTAATATCTATTTATGACTTCGTTGCGTAATACTGATTTGAGCAGTGAATGCTGTTTAAAAACAAGCTCAATTTCATAAGCAAAAGCATGGTTTGATAGAGACTGTTATCAGCGAAAGAGAGACATCAAATCAAATATGACTGCTTTGGCTGGTGCATTTTAACCATAATTTGTTTCTTTCATGTGTCTGTCACTTGCACCTCAGTCTCTGCTGGCAGTTCTTGGCCACACTATAGAAATACAAACACGACAAATAACAGAATTGTTGCTGGTGTTGCTGTTTCAGTTTCAGTTTAAGTAGACTGAACTGAAACTGGGACTGTTTCAGTGACAAATATTCACTGGAAACATGCAGGAACTTGAAGTAGACATATAATTTAGAAAGAGAGGTGATGTCACTGTCAGTTTTGGAATGTTTCTTTGCTCGTAACTCTCCTTCTTCTTCTTCTTCTTCTACTACTACTACTACTACTACTACTACTACTACTTCCATGTTATTTCATTCATTTGTTTTGTGACGTGTTTTCAAGTCTGCGTTTGGCTGGGCAGTAAGCGAAGATGAATTCAATTGATTTAATTGATGAAATGCAATTTGCAGAAAGGAGTGTGTTTTGTAATCTTTCTAAAGATGTCTTCCTGTTGTTGTTCTTCTTCTTTACCTTCACGTTTCGTTGGCCCACCTTCCGAGTTGTCTAGGTAGCTCAATGCACACAACACTACACAACACAACACAACACTACACTACACAACACTACACTACACAATAGAATACAATACAAAAGAATACATCATAACACAACACAATGTAATACAATACAATACAATACAATAAAATGCAATACAACATAGAATGACGAATTCAGGGTCCTGACCACAATGGACAGCTGGCATGTGCTGCTAAACTTAGGATCACCCGTTGCTATAGATTTCCACCGAAAAAAAGAAGTTATAAGTCTATGTTCATTCTCTCTTTAGAGAATGACAAAGCGTCTCTTAAGCCACGTCGTTGTCTATGGAACTGGTGAATAAAGAATCATGTAAGCTTCTGTCATGATGTGTTATGCAATGTTAAAACAGTGCGTAAAGATGGACAAAATGAAACGCGCCCCAGTCCTTACAACAATGACCATTGCAATGGACTTTTATCGGTCTGTGACCGTTGTTATAAAATTGTTGACAGCCTGCGTGGATTTGTCAGTGAAAAAACGAAAGGCGACGAGATAGCTGATGAATATTGCAGATCCATTGGTGGCTGGCTGGGTATGCCAAAGTGCGTTTTCGACTGGTATAATATTCACAACAAAACAAAAACAAGTCACCCTCGTTCTTCCTGGTTGACAGGTTTGTCCATAGGAAGCAGGTCAGTGGTAAACATCTATACACACTCTGTTATTCACACAGATGGAACAGTCGTTCACCATCGCATCAATATCTGCAATGGTGTTGTGTTTCCTGCAATACCAAAACCTTTATGTTTATACTTCCAAGGAATTTGTTTTGGCTTTTCTGATTGTGATTTTCAAAATCACGACATGTCTGTAATGGGGGTATTTTGTGAATTCACACAAGCCAAGACACAGATGAATCTTTATAACACACAGGTAATTCCTTTGACCAGCACAATTAACGTTTTGCTGTCTGAAGGACAGTGGCATGTATGCCCTGATGGACAGTTCACTCATTCTTTTTATCTGTGTGGTTCTAACCAGCATAAAGTGTGTGGTGAACAATACACAGCGCCTTGCACTTTTGCTGGTGAGCTGTCACACAACACATCTGACTCAACAGATCGTCAGCTTTCTGAAGACCGCTTATTTGTGTGTGAACGTGATTCTACAATGATATCATACACACTTGTATGCGACTTTATTAATGACTGCAAGGATAAGAGTGATGAATCCTTTTGTGAATACCATGCTTGTATAAGTGCATTCAGATGTGCTGACAGTCAGTGTGTATCCTTTGACAAGGTTTGCGATCGAGTCTTCCACTGTCTGGATGAGTCAGATGAACAGAACTGTCGTGCATCTAGACTCACAGACTTCCAAAGACAATTCAGTCCACACCCAGCTCTTGTCGACTTTGACGGGATCAGATACTTCATCTCCACTTCAATGAATGCCAGTGAGTCCTGTCCCGGCAGCCACTATCGCTGTCCTGGTGAAGTCAATAACTGCCTGCCTGTCTACACACGCTGCAATGGGATGTATGATTGCAGTAACCACGAGGATGAAGAGGGGTGTGAACAACTGAAATGTCCTGGACTTTTTCGATGCAGACTTTCAACAATATGTTTACATAGTGACCACTTGTGTGATGTTTGGCCTCACTGCCCAATGAATGATGATGAATTAGCATGTGACATAACCTGTCCTGTGAACTGTCTTTGTCAAGGTCACTCATTTCTGTGTCCTCAGCCTTTCTCTGCAGCTCTCTTTCCTCAGCTCCGCTACCTGGATGCAACAGGTTCAGGTATGACACTGACTGATGTGAGTCACAATACCCTCCTTATTGCTGTGGCTTTTGCACACTGTTCTATAACACACATTCATCTAACACACTTGGTAAATATGAGGTTCCTTGATCTCAGTAGTAACAAACTGCAGTATGTAAACCTGACGTCTCTTCTTGGGTTACACAACCTCCAGGCACTCTCTCTTTCCAGCAATCCCCTTACCTCACTCCACACTGGCCTCTCATCTGTTAACCAGCACAGCACACTCACAGAGTTGGATCTGTCCCACACCATGCTGACAGTGTTTGACTCTAAAGTCCTGTCACTGTTTCGTAATATACAGAAACTGAACTTGACTTTCACTTCCATTCACACAGTCAGTTCAGATGGATTTCAGTTCACACCACAGTTGACTGAACTCTACATGGATGGTAGCCCTGTTAAAATATTTCCGCCTGACATATTTAAAGCTGTTTCTAAACTGCGCTTTATATCTACACAAAACTATAAACTTTGCTGCAATGAAATACTTCCCTACACCTTTGACGATGCTGAATCAGCATGCATTGCCCCAAAAGATGAAATTTCTTCATGTAGAGATCTGTTGCAGTCGTGGGCATACCGTGGGTTTCTGTGGTTGGTCACCTGTCTGTCTCTGACTGGTAATGTCTTTTGTTGTTGTGCTCGTATGGTTATGAAGAGTATGACGTCTTCTAGTGGATTCAGTGTGTTTGTCGTCAGCCTAACCATGGCTGATTTTCTGATGGGTGTTTACATTGCTATCATTGGAGTGGCTGATGAACGGTTTCGTGGACAATACCTCCACAATGATGATACATGGAAAAACAGTGCGAACTGTAAGGCAGCTGGCTTTTTGTCTCTGTTGTCTAGTGAGGTATCTGCCTTTAGTATCTGGCTTATTACACTGGATCGTTTTATTGTCCTTCGCTTTCCTTTCAGCACCAAGAGGTTTGACAGGATATCAGCAGCAGTGGCTTGTATATGTACTTGGTTGGTCGGATGGTTTGTAGCCTTGGTACCATTACTTCCAGTCACATCACACTGGGAATTCTATAGCCAGACAGGTATTTGTATCCCTTTACCTGTTACAAGACGAGATTTCAAAGGAAAAATATATTCTCTCAGTATTTTGATATACCTGAACTTTATTCTCTTTTTATGTATTTGTGCTGGTCAGGCATTTATTTATTGGTCAATACAGGACAATGCTTTGAAAGCTAATTCAACCAGAGTATCACAGGATATGACCATAGCTCGGCGCTTGATCACGATTGCAGTGACAGATTTCATGTGTTGGTTTCCCATCGGTTTGTGTGGGACGCTGGCTTTGGCAGGAATTGCCATTCCTACAGAAGTGAACGTGGCCCTGGCCATTTTTGTTTTACCATTGAACTCTGCTGTGAATCCTTTTATGTACACGCTCAATACTTTGGCTGAAAAGAGAAGGAAAGCTAATGAAACTGAACTTCGTAAATGGCTGGAATCCCATTCAGAATTAATCGATAATTAACTCTCTCCATACGAACGGCGAAAGAGACGACGTAAACAGCGTTTCACCCCAGTTGCTATCATCAAAATATTGCAAGCGGAAGGCTCTTATACTGAAGAGGTGAATGTTGACAAAGAATACCACAATTCTGACGACGGAAGCTAAAGGTTGGGTCATTCAGACACCCACTGGACATCCGAGGGGTCTGTGTAGAGGAGAAGAGAGGACTGGCCGTACTGAGTGAGTTAATGCACAAACTGAAGTGACTTCACATCGTCATCCTGCTTTGTCCTGTATTTTCATGAATCTCTCTCTGTCTCTCTCTCTGTCTCTCTGTCTGTCTGTCTGTCTGTCTGTCTCTTTCTCTCTCTCTCTCTCTCTCTCTCTCTCTCTCTCTCTCTCTCTCTCTCTATATATATATATATATATATATATATATATGTGTGTGTGTGTGTGTGTGTGTGTGTGTGTAGCCGTGTCCCGAGTGGTTATTCAAGGGTATGGCACAAGACTTAACTAAATATGATAAATTGAAAGGATAGACCAGAATTCCCGTGCACAGGCCAGGAACATATAGAGGCCAGTCACAAATGGGCTTTTCTATTGCTTTATTTACAATAGTTGTGTAGAGAAAACTAAGACATAAAGGAGAAGATGATGAGAAGATAAAAAGAGAAGACAGTGCCTGGAGTGACACAAACAAATGTCATTAGCACAACATGTCAGCACAAGTGAATAGTAAAGCACATGTATACATATTACATGGAAAGACTACCACTTGGAAATGCATATGTGTGAAGACCAAACACTGACATCAAATTACATTCCTAATACATTTAAATAGTGCAGTTAAAGTGATTGAAGCTATGCTGATTTAGTGAAAGTACATTGACAGTATAGATTAGGTAAAGCTTATACTATGTCAAAGTGACTCAAATGAATCGGTTTCTCATGTTGCACTATACTGGAGTAAGCCGTATAGGAGAGAGCATGACAACTAAATTACAATTAACAGACTGATACATATCAGGTGGTTTTAACCAATAACTGATATTAATCCAACACTATCTTGTAATCACAACAGCAGAATACTACACACATCTTAGAGTACTGAGCACACTGTAGCAGTACAACTGATATTAGCATGTAAAATAATACATGAATAACAAACAAGATAGAGAATCAGTGGCTTAGATGTAATACTGGCAAACTGACAGACCAGAGAGTAAGTGAAGCACCATCATGGTTTAGCCATTAAGTGGTGAATGAACTTCATGCACTCACTAGAACATTCTGGAACAAACTATCTGTGTCCAGAGACGTCATTGACTGTGACGTTAAGAAGAATCAAATGGAACACTGCTCCAAGCATATGACGACATGGCAATTATTTAGATCAATCATAGCCAAGCTGTGACTAACATGTCAAAGTAATAACTGGACACACTCATATAAACACAAGTACTGTGTTGAACAATACAATTTACAAATCAACACGTTCTACACACTAGTACTTACAGCGATACATAGCGAGGTGTCAGCCGTTGTGAGAACACACACAACACACTCACACTGCCCGCGACGCAGCAAGAGAGAGAGAGAGCAGGCTCTGGTAAGATGACTGACCAGGTATGAAATGACCACTCATCTACTATTGGAGTTTAACGACCTATTGGCGTCTACACCCTTAAGGTCAAGTTTGTTCGGTTGGAGTTGATTAAACTCATCACTCACTGTGCCAATTTATACAGGTTAAGCGAACTACAAAGACAATCACGTGTGCTGCAAACAGATCGTCACTAATCAGCTAAATCTGACAACAAATTGTGCTTCTGACAAGGTGTTCAGCGATAGATTTCTAAATGATTCCTGAACCGATTTACGTCGGATAAGTTGCAAAAGAAAGAGCTCAACACCTACTTTATAATGAGTATAAATGAAGTGTTGGTTAAGACAAATTTATAATCTTAATTTAAGTCACCTGAACAGGGTCAGTTTTAACGAGCTCGTCGCTGAAAATTACAAACTGCATAAAATCAGTTTAACGTAGGCGAACATAAATGGAATAGACTTAAAGATGGAATTGCGACGATTCTGCCAGTATATAATACTTGTAGTTTACTGATCAGACAAAAGAGCTATTAATTAACTGCGGTGAAACAGAAACACAAGTTTTCACTCAGCCAATGACGTACCGCGATGCGACTGGAGGGATGCAGAAAGGACAGTCCAGAGTCGAGTCTGGTGGAGAAACGACGGATGAGTAGGCAGGCAGGCTTATCTGTCGGTGTGTGTCCCCATATGGGAGAAGAGGCCGATTCTAGACGCGCAGCACTTCCCACAGGTGCAAGGGAAAACGTCTCCAGAAGTTGAGCCCTGCTTCTTTCGCTCACGCTTCTCCTTAATGGCCAGCGTTCTCTTGTTTTCAAACGTCTTTATGCCACTAGAGCACAGCATCCTCCAGCGAGAGCGGTCAAGGGCATCAGTTTCCCAGGAAGCGATGTCTATGTCACAGGCTTTGAGGTTTGTCTTCAAGGTGTTCTTGAAGCGGTTACAGGGTCTTCCAAGTTCACGGTGGCCTTCCTTCAGCTGGCCATACAAAAGCATCTTCGGGATCCTGCTGTCTGTCATGCGGACAACGTGTCCTGTCCAGTAGTAAGTAAGTAAGAATAACAAAATGACATGAGAGACAGTGTTACTATATTGTATTGTATTGTATTTCTCTTTTTTCTCTGTGTGAAATTCGGGCTTCTCTCCCCAGGGAGAGCGCGTCGCTACACTGACAGAGCCACCCATTTTTGACTCACTTGTGGAAACAAAGTGAGTCTATGTTATAACCTGGTGTTCGGTTATCTGTGTGTGTGTGTGTGTGTGTGTGTGTGTGTGTTAAACTTTAACATTGCCATTTTCTCTGGAAATACTTAGTCTACCAGTACCAAAATCGGCTTAAACATAGTAGAAAAAAAGTCTTCGCAGTCATACCAATAATAGGTTGAACGTCTCCCGAATTTAGCCATATTTCCGAATTATCAACGGTTTATTTCGTTGATGCTCGATCCGGATTCCGTAAAACTCTGTTACCCTTTGCAGCTGCCCGAATGCAGGCCATGTGTGTTCAGAAGACACCATGACCTCGTTTCTCATGTTCACAATTAAAAGCAAAGAAATACAAATTCTGGACAGAACACTTACAGTGACACTTACCACATTATTGACGTGTTTACTGCATATCAATATTCTAAAGTGGACACTGAATGAACAAGAATGAACATAAAAGAAAATTTGAAACAACCGTTTCACGGAGTTTGGTCATCCTTGTCTACACTGGTCTGTGCAGATCTTGATGAAACATGTTGCAAAGCTTAACGCGATGGCAACGTGTCCTTTACCGCCAAATTAATGGAATGTCTTCAGTAATCATCGACTCGTTTACTGCATATGAATATTTTAAAGTGGATGTTGAAGTAACTAGAATCAACAGAAAAGAAAAATTGAATGGACGGTGTTGTAGTTTCTCACGGTGAGTGTGAAGAGCTTGTCAAACATAGATCTTTGCAGATCTGTTTAAAACGGACACATATCACAGGTGTTTCAAGCGATGGCAACGTGTCCTTTATACCTCGGACCTCTTAAATGCCTGATATATACCAAAATAACACTATTTAAACAGCGTTATCACTTAGATTACCGTTGTCGATTTATTCCACTAAAACTCAATTTTTTTTTTTTTTTAACGTCATTGTCGAAGCCGCGTTGGCGCAGTGGACAAAACCTTTTATTTTTGATTCGAACTCTGCGTGGAGGTTTATTTTATTTTATTTTATTTTATTTTATTTTTCTTATTTTTTAAAAGATATTATTAACGCGAAGTTTTATATGGTCATAATAACGAATAGAGAGCACATTTCAACAAACTATTTTTTTTTATAAATTTCATTACTATCATTATTTTTCTCTCTCTCTCTAAGTGTATATCACAAGTGAGTATTGAAGGCCTTGACTTTCTTGTTTTTTTGTTGGGTTTTGTTGTTGATGTTGTTTTTTTGGTTTTGGTTTTGGTTTTTCTGCGTACAATTTTATTTGCTTTCCGATCGAAGTGGGTTTTTCTACAGAATTTTGCCAGGAACAACCCTTTTGTTGCCGTGGGTTCTTTTACGAGCGCTAAATGCATGCTGCACACGGGACCTCGAGTTTATCGTCTCATCCGAAAGACTAATCACATCGCACCCTTTGTGGTCAAAGGGGGGTAACTGGGCGGGTTATTTTCGAGCCAACCAACACAAATTACTTCCCTTGTATCTATTGATTTGGCCCAGGACAGAGCTGACTGTCACAAGTAGTATCAGTCAGGCCCTGCATATTTGCAGAACTTGAACGCATCCTCTGATTTCTCCTAGAAAAAAAAAAGAAGAAAAGAAATAAATAAGAAGTGTCAGTCAGATTTGAGTTTCTGGATTTTTTTTTTTTTTTTTTTTTTTTTTTTTTTTTAATAAGCTGTGGGCTGAATCTTCCTATACGGTGGTTTTACAAAACTAAGCGCGAGTCAAAACAGATACTGAAAAGGTGGGGTTTTCTCTTTTCTTTTTTTTTTTTATAGTTTAAGTTTTAAGCGTGTGTCACATTGTGGGGAACTGATCCAGTAACGCCTCACCACATCTGATTAAGAAAGAAGAAGAAGAAACAGGAGGAGAAGTAGGAGGAGAAGAAGAAGGAAGAGTAGGCGGAGGAGAGGAAGAGAAGAAGAAGGAGGAGGAGGAGAAGAAGGAGGAGGAGGCGGAGGAGAAGAAGAAGGAAGAGAAGAGGAGGCGGAGGAGAAGAAGGAAGAGAAGAAGAAGGAGGAGGAGAAGAAGGAGGAAGAGGAGGCGGAGGAGAAGAAGGAAGAGAAGGAAGGGGAGGAGGGGGAAGAGAGGAGAAGGAGAAGAAGAAGAAGGAAGAGAAGAAGAAGAAGGAGGATAAGGAGAAGGAGAAGAAGAAGGAGGAGGGGGAAGAAAGAAGAAGGAGGAGGAGGCGGAGGAGAAGAAGGAGAAGAAGGAGGAGGAGGAGAAGAAGGAGGAACAGAAGAAGAAGGAGAAGGAATAGAAGAAGAAGAAGGAAGAGGAGGCGGAGGAGAAGAAGAAGGAGGAGGAGAAGAAGAAGGAGGAGGAGGAGAAGAAGAAGGAGGAGAAGGAGAAGAAGGAAGAGGAGGCGGAGGAGAAGAAGAAGAAGAAGAAGAAGAAGAACAACAACAACAACAACAACAACAAATGGAGGAGGAGGAAGGGAAGAAGAAGAAAGAGAAGGAGGAGGAAGAAGAAAAAGGAAGAGGTGGTGGAAGAGGAAGAGGAGGAGGAGGAGGAGGATAACAAGCAGATGGCAAATCAATAAGTACCGCAGTCTCGGGCGAAGCGAAACGCAACATACCACTAATTACTCAAACAATTTCCTCATAGTAGCAGCGGCAAGGGAGAAACAAAACATGCAATTTTCCGACATCTTTACTTGCCCTACACTAAACCACATCTGCTTCGGAAGAAGAAGAAGATGATGATGATGATGATGATGACGCAGCAGCAGCAGCAGTAGTAGTGGTAGCTGTAGTAGAAGAAGAAGAAGAAGTAGAAGAAGAGTGATGGCCAAGAGGTAACACGTCCGCCCAGGAAGCGAGAGAATCTGAGCGCGCTGGTTCGAATCACATCTCAGCCGCCAATATATTCTCCCCCTCCACTAGACCTAGAGTGGTGGTCCAGACGCTAGTCATTCGGATGAGACGATAAACCGAGGTCCCGTGTGCAGCATGCACTCAGCGCACGTAGAAGAACCCACGTCAACAAAAGGGTTGTTCCTGGCAAAATTCTGTAGAAAAATCCACTTAGATAGGAAAAATAAATAAAAGTGCATGCAGGAAAAAAAAAAAAAAAAAAAAAAAAAAAAAAAAAAAAAAAAAAAATATATATATATATATATATATATATATATATATATATATATATATATATATATATATATATATATAAAGGGTGGCGCTGTAGTGTAGCGACGCGCTCTCGCTGGGGAGAGCAGCCCGAGTTTCACACAGAGAAATCTGTTGTGATAAAAAAAACAACTAAAAAAAACAAATACATAGAAGAAGAAGAAGAGGATCAGATGCCTTACCTGTGTACAAGCCGGACAGGCCAGTTGGGCCTTGAGAACCTACCCTAGATTCAAATAAAATGTTAACATAAAATGAAATAAGGTTGTTAAACAAATAAGTAAATACACCGATGTTCGTCCTTCGGATTCGAAAATGACCATGGCTTCAAGAATCAGACGGAAGATCGGTTGGCTGTGGGTCCAGAGGTGGCTGATGAGGCCAATCCAGGCCCTTGAAGCTCGCCCACATGTGGGACACAAGTGAGTGGGTGCTGTCGCGGCAGTGGATGCTGCTCGGGCCTTGCGCACGGCACGTTTTCGTTGCGCCTTGGTGATGCGCTTGGCTTCAGCTGCACTGGCTCCTGTGGTGATCTTGCTGCGCCAAGCTGGATGGTCCAGAGAAAGTATCTTCCACATGTTGATGATGACGCCCAGGTGTCTGAAGGATGCTTTGAAGGACGTCTTTGTAGTGTTTCTTCTGCTCTGACACATTTCTCCGTAAAGCAGTTGCAGAATGAATGATTCGCGGAAATGAATATGAATCAAAGTAAGCCATGTTTAGCGAAATTGTGTGCACACCCACACACGAGAGCAAACTGACACAAGCGTGCAGTTACACACACACACACACACACACACACACACACACACACACACACACACACACACAAACACACACACACACACACACACACACACACACACACACACACACACACACACACACACACACACACACAGACTGACTGACAAGTGCTGGGTGCATTGCCGAACACTTGAAAATGTCTTCTTTTGTTTTTCTTCTTCTTCTTTTTTCTTCTTTTTTTTTCATACTGGTGTTCAGCACCCTGGAATGAGTCATCAAAAGTCTGACAGAGACTCTTCTTCTTCTTCACCTTCTGCCTGGCATTGCTGCTGCACACAAAACGCTGCTTTGAAAGACGACTGTGTTGTGTTGTGTTCTGTTCTGCTGTGCTGTGTTGTACCTTGCTGTGCTGTGCTGTGCCGTGCCGTGCAGTGCTGTGCTGTGTTGTGCTGTACCTTGCTGAGCAGCGCTGTGGTGTGTTGTGCTGTGTTGTGTTGTGTTGTGCTGTGCTGTGCTGTGCTGTGTTGTGCCGTGCTGTGCTGTGCTGTGCTGTGCTGTGTTGTGTTGTGCTGTGCTGTGCTGTACCTTGCTGAGCAGCGCTGTGCTGTGTTGTGCTGTGCTGTGTTGTGTTGTGCTGTGCTGTGTTGTGTTGTGCTGTGCTGTGCTGTACCTTGCTGAGCCTGTGCTGTGTTGTGTTGTGTTGTGCTGTGCTGTGCTGTACCTTGCTGAGCAGCGCTGTGCTGTGCTGTGCTGTGCCGTGCTGTGATGTACCTTGTTGTGCTGTGCTGTGTTGTGCTGTGCTGTGCTGTGCCGTTGTGTTGTGCTGTGCTGTGCTGGGCTGTACCGTGCTATGCAGTGCTGTGCTATGTTGTTGTGTTGTGCTGTGCTGTGCTGCTGTGTTGTGCTGTGCTGTGCTGTGCTGTGCTGTGCTGTACTGTGCTGTGCTGTATTGTGTTGTATTGTGCTGTGCTGTGCTGTACCTTGCTGTGCTGTGCTGTGCTGTGCTGTTGTGCTGTGCTGTACTGTGCTGTGCTGTATTGTGTTGTATTGTGTTGTGCTGTGCTGTGCCTTGCTGTGCTGTGCTGTGTTGTGCTGTGCGGTGCTGTGTTGTGCTGTGCTGTGCCTTGCTGTGCTGTGCTGTGTTGTGCTGTGCAGTGCTGTGTTTCATGGTGCTGTGCTGTGTTATACCTTGCCGTGCTATGCTGTATCCTGCTGTGCTGTGCTGGACTGGATTGGGTTGCGTTGCGTTGAAGTAAATTGCATGGCATTGCATTGCATTACATTGCGTTGCGTTGTGTTGCTTTGCGTTACGTTGCGTTGTGTTCCATTCCGTTGCGTTGCGTTGCGCTGCGTTGCGTCGCAGTGAACTGCATCGTGTTGTAGCAGCGTCCACCACCACCACTACCACCACCCTCCCCACACAACAGACTTCTGTCGTGAAACCTGTGGACGTCTGTGTGCTTCCGGTCTTGGACTGCACAGCCAGCTGTGATCTCTTCAATGGTCCACCGAGGGGCGGTGTTGGGTTGTGTTGTGCTGTGTTAGTTTGGGTTGGTGGTGTGCTGTGTTGGTGTTGTGCTGTGTTTTGTTGTGTTTGTGTTGTGCTGTGTTGTGTTGGGTTGGTTTGGGTTGGTGTTGTGCTGTGTTTTGTTGTGTCGGTGTTGTGCTGTGTTGTGTTGTGTTTTGTTGTGTTTGTGTTGTGTTGGGTTGGGTTGGTTTGGGTTGGTGTTGTGCTGTGTTTTGTTGTGTTGGTGTTGTGCTGTGTTGTGTTGGGTTGGTGTTGTGTTGTGTCGGTGTTGTGCTGTGTTGTGTTGTGTTGGGTTGGTGTTGTGTTGTGTTGTGTTTGTGTTGTGCTGTGTTTTGTTGTGTTTGTGTTGTGCTGTGTTGTGTTGGGTTGGTGTTGTGCTGTGTTTTGTTGTGTTGGTGTTGTGTTGTGTCGGTGTTGTTCTGTGTTGGGTTGGTTTGGGATGGTGTTGTGCTGTGTTTTGTTGTGTTTGTGTTGTATTGTGTCGGTGTTGTGTTGGGTTTGATTGTGTTGCGTTGTTTTATGCTGTGCTGTGCTGTGTTGTATTGTGCTGTGCTGGATTGGGGTGCGTTGCGTTGAAGTAAATTGCACGGCATTGCATTGCGTTACACTGCGTTGCGTTGTGTTACGTTGCATTGTGTTGCGTTGCGTTGCGGTGAATCACCTTGCATTATACTGCATTGCATTCCATCGCATCGCATCACTCTGTCTTGTGTTGCGATGCTAACACTGAAGAGAACCGGCAACAACGTTGTCGCTGCTGCAATACAAGGACGTCACACACACACACACACACACACACACACACACACACACACACACACACACACACACACACACACACACACACACACACTCACTCACTCAAACCAAGTGAATTTTTTATTTTACACACACCAAAATGACCAAAAATGCACTGAGCAAAAAACATGCAGGAATATCAAAGTGCAAGTTTATGTCAAACATTAAGCGACAACATCCTCAACAATATGCTTTTCAAAACACTTCAGTAACCAAAGTCCAATCACGTTGTATTAACCCCTTGACTGCTGCAGACGAATTATCAAGATTATCAGAGAAGGGCCTGACACCTCATTGAGGTAAGACACTGCCTACAGGTCGTGTCATCTGACACCTCATTGAGGTAAGACACTGCCTACAGGTCGTGTCATCTGACACCTCATTGAGGTAAGACAGTGCCTACAGGTCGTGTCATCTGACACCTCATTGAGGTAAGACACTGCCTACAGGTCGTGTCATGTGACACCTCATTGAGGTAAGACAGTGCCTACAGGTCGTGTCATCTGACACCTCATTGAGGTAAGACAGTGCCTACAGGTCGTGTCATCTGACACCTCATTGAGGTAAGACAGTGCCTACAGGTCGTGTCATCTGACACCTCATTGAGGTAAGACAGTGCCTACAGGTCTTGTCATCTGACACCTCATTGAGGTAAGACAGTGCCTACAGGTCGTGTCATCTGACACCTCATTGAGGTAAGACAGTGCCTACAGGTCGTGTCATCTGACACCTCATTGAGGTAAGACACTGCCTACAGGTCTTGTCATCTGACACCTCATTGAGGTAAGACAGTGCCTACAGGTCGTGTCATCTGACACCTCATTGAGGTAAGACACTGCCTACAGGTCGTGTCATGTGACACCTCATTGAGGTAAGACAGTGCCTACAGGTCGTGTCATCTGACACCTCATTGAGGTAAGACAGTGCCTACAGGTCGTGTCATCTGACACCTCATTGAGGTAAGACAGTGCCTACAGGTCGTGTCATCTGACACCTCATTGAGGTAAGACAGTGCCTACAGGTCTTGTCATCTGACACCTCATTGAGGTAAGACAGTGCCTACAGGTCGTGTCATCTGACACCTCATTGAGGTAAGACAGTGCCTACAGGTCGTGTCATCTGACACCTCATTGAGGTAAGACACTGCCTACAGGTCTTGTCATCTGACACCTCATTGAGGTAAGACAGTGCCTACAGGTCGTGTCATCTGACACCTCATTGAGGTAAGACACTGCCTACAGGTCGTGTCATCTGACACCTCATTGAGGTAAGACAGTGCCTAAAGGTCGTGTCATCTGACACCTCATTGAGGTAAGACAGTGCCTACAGGTCGTGTCATCTGACACCTCATTGAGGTAAGACAGTGCCTACAGGTCGTGTCATCTGACACCTCATTGAGGTAATACAGTGCCTACAGGTCGTGTCATCTGACACCTCATTGAGGTAAGACACTGCCTACAGGTCGTGTCATCTGACACCTCATTGAGGTAATACAGTGCCTACAGGTCGTGTCATCTGACACCTCATTGAGGTAAGACAGTGCCTACAGGTCGTGTCATCTGACACCTCATTGAGGTAAGACACTGCCTATAGGTCGTGTCATCTGACACCTCATTGAGGTAAGACACTGCCTACAGGTCGTGTCATCTAACACCTCATTGAGGTAAGACACTGCCTACAGGTCGTGTCATCTGACACCTCATTGAGGTAAGACACTGCCTACAGGTCGTGTCATCTGACACATCATTGAGGTAAGACACTGCCTATAGGTCGTGTCATCTGACACCTCATTGAGGTAATACAGTGCCTACAGGTCGTGTCATCTGACACCTCATTGAGGTAAGACAGTGCCTACAAGTCGTGTCATGTGACACCTCATTGAGGTAAGACAGTGCCTACAAGTCGTGTCATCTGACACCTCATTGAGGTAAGACAGTGCCTACAAGTCGTGTCATCTGACACCTCATTGAGGTAAGACAGTGCCTACAAGTCGTGTCATCTGACACCTCATTGAGGTAAGACAGTGCCTACAGGTCGTGTCATCTAACACCTCATTGAGGTAAGACACTGCCTACAGGTCGTGTCATGTGACACCTCATTGAGGTAAGACACTGCCTACAGGTCGTGTCATGTGACACCTCATTGAGGTAAGACAGTGCCTACAGGTCGTGTCATCTGACACCTCATTGAGGTAAGACACTGCCAACAGGTCGTGTCATCTGTCACCTCATTGAGGTAAGACAGTGCCTACAGGTCGTGTCATCTGACACCTCATTGAGGTAAGACAGTACCTACAGGTCGTGTCATCTGACACATCATTGAGGTAAGACAGTACCTACAGGTCGTGTCATCTGACACCTCATTGAGGTAAGACAGTACCTACAGGTCGTGTCATCTGACACATCATTGAGGTAAGACACTGCCTGCAGGACGTGTCATCTGACACCTCACTGAGGTAAGATAGTGCCTACACGTCGTGTCATCTGACACCTCATTGAGGTAAGACACTGCCTACAGATCGTGTCATCAGTCACACCAATCTTTCAGTTGTACTCCATCAAAGGACTGCAGGACTTGTTCAGCAACATCTCCAGTTCACCGTTAAAAGGGGACACGAAAGGTGCTGACTGCATTTCACACTGATCTCATTTCACCAACGTTTAGCTGCCAAGGGGTTAATTAAGCCATTGACAGTGGTATCATTTAACTCTCTCAGTACGGCCAGTCCTCTCATCTCCTCTACACAGACCCCTCGGATGTCCAGTGGGTGTCTCAATGACCCAACCTTTAGCTTCCGTCGTCAGAACTGTGGTATTTTTTGTCAACATTCACCTCTTCAGTATAAGAGCTTGCAATATTTTGATGATGGTAATTGGGATGAAACGCTGTTAACGTCGTCTCTTTCGCCGTTCGTATGGAGAGAGTTAAACAAGTCTAGACTAGAGGATCGGGGGAGGGAGGGGGGAGGAAATCGATCAGATACCTTCACGAAGGAGCTGCTTGATATATTCAGGGGGGGGAAATGAAGTAGTATATTGATTACCAATTAAAACGATAGAAAAAAAAAAAAAGCTTTTAAGCCAGTTTTGTATGGGCATGTGACATTCAGCATCGTTGTTTGTAGTTCAGCCGACCGCGCAGGGCCATGTCAGGGCTGCCCCAACTAAATAAGCCATCACAGTGTTAAACACAACACTGTGACAACAAAAAAATATCCACACAAGGAAACAATTGATATGTTACATCAAGCTCCTTAATGCAAATAAGACTGCATTGTGCAGCCCTTCTGCTTGTGTTATTTGCTTGTGTATATTGAGCTGTGTGCATTGCTTTAAAAAAAAATTATCTTCTGTCCAACACTTGTCATGTTGCGAGTGTGTTGGACTTGGCTGTTGGTTGAGATATTGTGAAGGGTGAGTGACGAGCCTGTTGATGCACAATTCATTTTCCATATGGATGAATAAAATTGTATTTTATTGTTATTTATCAACCCCGGATTAGGAAGAAATGTTAAAAGGATCTAAAAAGATATTTCGAGACCAGGCCAAAAATACATAAAAAGGCCCTGTGGATAAATAACATCGCAGAATGTACATCTAGTGCCCATCTCAGTGTTTACAACATCACTACCTGATCGCCAGAGCAAAACATATCAGAATATCTTAAAAGGATAAAAAAATAATAATAAAAAAATTTAAAAAATCTTCAAGGCCACACCAAAAATACATAAAAAGACCATACAGACAAATAGCATTGCAGAATTTGCAGAATGTACAGCTAGTGCCCATCTCAGTGTTTACAACACTACCTGATCGCCAGAGCAAAACAGATTAGAATATCTTAAAGGTATTTATTTTTTAAAAAAAAATACTTCAAGGCCACACCAAAAATACATAAAAAGGCCATATGGGTAAATAACATCGCAAAATGTACAGCGAGTGCCAATAACACTACCTGATCGCCAGAGCAAAACAGATTAGAATATCTTAAAAGGATTTTTTTTTTTTAAATACTTCAAGGCCACACCAAAAATACATAAAAAGGCCATATGGATAAATAACATCGCAGAATGGACAGCGGGTGCCCAATAACACTACCTAATCGCCAGAGCAAAACAGATTAGAATATCTTAAAAGGATTTTTTTTTTAAATACTTCAAGGCCACACCAAAAATACATAAAAAGGCCATATGGGTAAATAACATCGCAGAATGGACAGCGAGTGCCCCACAACACAACCTAATCGCCAGAGCAAAACAAATTTTAAAATCTTAAAAGGATTTTTTTTTTAAATACTTCAAGACCACACCAAAAATACATAGAAAGGCCATATGGATAAATAACATCGCAGAATGGACAGCGGGTGCCCAACAACACTACCTAATCGCCATAGGAAAACAGCACAGACAGTACACCATAGAATACGGACAGGAGGGGGGGGGGGGGGGGGGGGGGGGTGTGCGTGTGTGTGTGTGTGTGTGGGGGGGGGGGTTAGAGAAATAAGAAAAAGTGTCCAGGTTTACCAGAAAAAGGACTGGGAAGGCGGGAACAGCAGACAAAAGTGAAAGAAGAATAAGAAAGAAAGAAAGAAAGAAAGAAAGAAGAAAAAAAGAAAAAGAAACTAAAGACAACAGGAGAAAAAAATAATTTTCCAGCACAGAATTTCCAGAGGGCAGGGCCGCTACTCATACTGCAATCCCCTCAGCAACCCACGCCGGTGATGGATGGTATCCGCACTTAATTAAAAGAAAAGGAAAACAAATTCTAGACAGAAAACACAAGTTTCAGTTTCTCAAGGAGGCGTCACTGCGCTCGGACAAATCCACATACGCTACATCACATCTTCTAGGCAGATGCCTGACCAGCAGCGTAACCCATAACACGCTTTGTCAGGCCTTGAGAGAAAAAAAAAAATAATAATAATAATAATTTTTTAAAAAATTAATAATAATAATAATAATAATGATGATGATGATGATGACGATGAAAACAAAATAAATGAATAGATAAAAAAAACCAAATAAAATAAATAAATAAAAAAGACAACAATGCTGATAAATACGCAGATAAATGTAAATGTGTTTAGTGCATACGACTATTCTAACATTGCAGAATCTGAACGTGTAAAACACAAACAATTCATTTTCTGTGTGGCCAGTGTTCAGAG
>NC_134908.1:4680167-4697667 GCF_041734735.1 Babylonia areolata
CCTGACGACGTCCACACGTTGTTCATCTATCTCACCTGACGACGTCCACACGTCGTTCATTCATCTATCTCACCTGACGACGTCCACACGTTGTTCATCTATCTCACCTGACGGCGTCCACACGTCGTTCATTCATCTATCTCACCTGACGACGTCCACACGTCGTTAATTCATCTATCTCACCTGACGACGTCCACACGTCGTTCATTCATCTATCTCACCCGACGACATCCACACGTCGTTCATCTATCTCACCTGACGACGTCCACACGTCTTTCATCTATCTCACTTGACAACGTCCACACTTCGTTCATCTATCTCACCTGACAACGTCCACACGTCGTTCACATCTATCTCACCTTACGATGTCTACACGTTGTTCATCTATCTCAGCTGACGACATCCACACGTTGTTCATCTATCTCACCTGACGACATCCACACGTTGTTCATCTATCTCACCTGACTACGTCCACACGTCGTTCATCTATCTCACCTGACGACGTCTACACGTCGTTCATTCATCTATCTCACCTGACTACGTCCACACGTCGTTCATCTATCTCACCTGACGACATCCACACGTTGTTCATCTATCTCACCTGACCACGTCCACACGTCGTTCATCTATCTCACCTGACGACGTCTACACGTCGTTCATTCATCTATCTCACCTGACTACGTTCACACGACGTTCATCTATCTCACCTGACGACGTCCACACGTCATTCATTCATCTATCTCACCTGACGACGTCCACACGACGTTCATCTATCTCACCTGACGACGTCCACACGTCATTCATTCATCTATCTCACCTGACGACGTCCACACGTCGTTCATCTATCTCACCTCACCTGGATATTGTTTAACCCATTAAACTTTGGGCAGTTCACGTCCTCGGCATATTGATGCGGGATGGGTGAGTGGGGTTTGGGGTAGTGGGGGATGACTCCATAGAAAATATACTATTGTTTCCTTCAGATTTCTTGTGGACATATCAAAATGTAAAAACGCAGAAAACATACTGTTTTTTTTTTTTCCCTTCAAAGTACTAGTGTGGAGTGATGGCCAAGAAGTAACGCGTCCGCCTATGAAGCGAGAGAATCTGAGCGCGCTGATTCGAATCACGGCTCAGCCGCCGATATTTTCTCTCCCTCCACTAGACCTTGAGTAGTGGTCTGGACGCTAGTCATTCGGATGAGACGATAAACCGAGGTCCCGTGTGCAGCAAAAATCCACTTCAATAGGAAAAACAAATAAAACTGCATGCAGGAAAAGAAATCTTTAAAAATGGGTGGCGCTGTAGTGTAGCGACGCGCTCTCCCTGGGGAGAGCGGCCCGAATTTCACACAGAGAAATCTGTTGTGATAAAAAGAAATACAAAAAATACAAACAAATAGTGGATATATCCGGAAATGTAAAAAACGCAGAAAACATACTATCTTTTTCCCTTCAAAGTACTAGTGGACATATCCGGAAATGTAAAAAACGCAGAAAACATACTATTTTATCCCTTCAAAATACTAGTGGACATATCCGGAAATGTAAAAAAACGCAGAAAACATACTATTTTGTCCCTTCAAAATACTAGTGGACATATCCGGAAATGTAAAAAAAACGCAGAAAACATACTATTTTATCCCTTCAAAATACTAGTGGACATATCCGGAAATGTAAAAAACCGCAGAAAACATACTATTTTATCCCTTCAAAATACTAGTGGACATATCCGGAAATGTAAAAAAACGCAGAAAACATACTATTTTATCCCTTCAAAATACTAGTGGACATATCCGGAAATACTGTAGAAGCCAGTTTCCTTTCCTTGCGGTTTATGCATACTATGTGGGAACGTGAAAAGGATCGTGAAACCCGTTTTACCTGGACGAAGTTTGACGCCTGAGTAATGCAATGGCCCAGGGCTCAATGAATTATTAACACTGCAGTTACGTCATCCACAAGTTCTAGATCTTTGAGGTTCTTTTCCCCAGTCCACTGGATACCTTTCCATTCTCCAACGCTAAGTCAATATTCTGTCTATCTATCTATCTTTTTGTTATCATTATTAGTTTTTAGATATATTTATTTATTTATATATTTACGTATTTATTTATCTGTTTTTGCTGGTTTGTTGTTGTTGTTGTTGTAGATGTTTCGTATTGTATTTCATTTCATTAACTATCTGCTTACCTTTATTTTTCCATCAAGGCCTGACTAAGTGCTTTGGGTTATGCTGCTGGTCAGGCATCTGCTTGGCAGATGTGGTGTAGCGTGTATGGATTTGTCTGAACGCAGTGACGCCTCCTTGAATAACTGACCTGATCTACCTATCTATCTATCTAGCTCTGTGTGTGTGTGTGTGTGTGTGTGTGTGTGTGTGTGTGTGTGTGTGTGTGTGTGTGTTATTTGGGATGGATGGATGGATGCTCGTTCAGTATTTAGAATCGAACTCAAACCTAGGGAGCTGATAGTTGGACTCATCAGTACAAGCCCCGTCAAAAATTTTAACCAGCTCCGGATGAAACGTCACCCTGCGAAGAAAATGAATGGTGCCAAGAAAGAGGCTCACAATAGATCTGCTGATTGGCCTATGCATAGGCTATGATTTTGTGGTTCGCAATCGATAATTGAATCGACATGGAGCACGTTCACATAATGTGTTCAAAACCATGCCTTCTCATCATGAATTATGCTCTAAAGAGATAGACAGAGATACAAAGGCAGATACTGGGAGAGACAGACAGACAGACGGGCAGACAGACAGAAAGAGAGAAACACACATCTAAAGGGACAAGGGCATGCAAGGGCAAAATGAACTACGTGCACTAATCAAAAACAAGATAGACTTGCTTTGTCATTTTGTTGAAACATGCCGTTCATCTATCTCACCTGACTACGTCCACACGTCGTCCATCTGTCTCACCTGACGACGTTCACACGTTATTCATTCTCTATCTAACCTGACGACGTCTACACGTCGTTCATCTATCTCACCTGATGACGTTCACACGTTATTCATTCTCTATCTCACCTGACGACGTCCTCACGTCGTTCATCTATCTCACCTGACGACGTCCACACGTCGTTTATTCATCTATCTCACCTGACGACGTCCACACGTCGTTCATTCATCTATCTCACCTGACGACGTCCACACGTCGTTCATTCATCTATCTCACCTGACGACGTCCACACGTCGTTCATCTATCTCACCTGACAACGTCCACACTTCCTTCATCTATCTCACCTGACGACGTCCACACGTCGTTCATTCATCTATCTCACCTGACGACGTCCACACGTCGTTCATCTATCTCACCTGACGATGTCCACACGTCGTTCATCTATCTCACCTGACAACGTCCACACTTCATTCATCTATCTCACCTGACGACGTCCACACGTCGTTCATTCATCTATCTCACCTGACGACGTCCACACGTCGTTCATTCATCTATCTCACCTGACGATGTCCACACGTCGTTCATCTATCTCACCTGACGACGTCCACACTTCATTCATCTATCTCACCTGACGACGGGGACAAGGGACAAGGGCATGCAAGGGAAAAATGAACTACGTGCACTAATCAAAAACAAGATAGACTTGCTTTGTCGTTCTGTTGAAACATTAAACGAAACAATAGTGACTTTACAACAAACGACTGACATCCTTTCAATTTTCAGACAGCATGGGAATCTGCAGTCAGACGTAAAGAAAATGAAACGTTCCACCTTGACTTTTGCTAACCATGCTTGTACACAGGTTTCACTGGACGATAATGTTTCCCATTTACCCAAAGATGAAACACCAACCAAAAAACTGTTCTGTTGTTTTGACTGACACATCACCATCTTGTGAGAAACCTACCGACCCTAGTGATGAACAGGTAAAAGAAAAACAGACATCAGCTGACCCCCACTCTACCCATAAAGTCAGTGACAAAGATCTTCCCGATCTGAAGATGTATGGATCAAATGAACAATATAAGAAACAAAGAAATAAAGTAAACACCATGAAACGTAAATCGAAATATAATTATTTTCAGAAAATGTTAGTCAATACAAAAGATCCTCGTCTAACTTGGAAAGCCATCAACAAGTTGAATAATAAACATGTGGCAAAAAGACAACAAAGCATCACTGATGTAACAGCAGATCAGTTAAATAATCATTTTGCAACCATTGCTGGAAAAATATACCAAGCGATAGGACCAGTGAAAATGACCTCTGTATTCTAAAACAGTATATTGTCTCAAAGAAAATTCATGTTCCATTTAGTCTTCAACCAATGACTGTCTTGGATGTATGTCAAAGCCTATCACAACTAAAACAATCTGGCACAGGAGATTTGGACGGGTTAGATGGACAGGTATTAAAGCTTTCTTCCCTCGTTATTGTAGATACTCTGACATATCTTTATAATTTGTGTATTGATAAGAAATGTTTCCTTCTGAATTCAAGCAGGCTAGAGTCATTCCACTGTACAAATCAGGTGATTCTTCTGATCCCTCTAACTATAGGCCAATTCCTGTCTTGTCTGCTCTGTCTAAACCCATTGAAAAACATTTGCAAAAATGTTTATATTCTTATCTCTTTGAAAACGACCTAATCCATGAAGACCAGTCTGGTTTCCGTAAAAATCATTCTTGTCATACAGCCGTCATATAACTCACTGAGTCTTGTACATAACATAAATGAAAATAAATTCACAGGTCTCCTTTTCATAGATTTCGAAAAAGCTTTTGATGTAATCTATCACTCCTTGTTACTACGTAAATTATAAGCTTATAAATTACCCCCAGAGTATATTCACCTTATACAATCTTTTCTTTCTGATAGGAAGCAGTTAATAACAATAAATATTCAAACCTCAAATTTTACATTTATTAAACATTGAGTACCACAGGGATCCATCTTAGGGCCAATTTTATTTTCCACTTATGTTAATGACTTACCTTGTCATATGAAATGCAAATATGAAATGTTTGCAGATGACACATCCTTACATTCAAGCAATTCAGATGCCAGTAAACTAACTAATGAACTCCAAGATGATATTCTGAAACTTAATGACTGGACACACTTGAATCACATGTCCTTGAATGCTCAGAAAACGAAGGGCATGTATGTATGTGCACGACAAAAAAAGACAAAAAATGAAACATAGCTTCAAACCACTATTCCTAGGCGTCAATAAAATTGAAGAGGTAGATTCACATAAAATTCTGGGTGTCATTATTGATAAAGATTTATCTTGGACTGATCATACAAAGTACTTAAGTAAACGTCTCTCAAACAGAATACTTCAACTAGCAAAAATCAAAAAGATCCTTAATGTCCATTCACGAAAGCTCTTCTTCTGTGATATTCTGCCAGTAATCGATTATGCGTCAACTTTATGGGACAGCTGTAGCCTCTCAAACTTGAAGTTTATTGTATGTATAAAAGAGCACTGAAAATAGTATTGTTAAAACCGAACTCCCTGACCCCAATGGACTATAAACAACTTAATATATTATCTTTTCACAACAGGCTGTACTTCAACAAAGCTGTTTGCATGCATAATGTTATGTATGGAAATGCTCCAAAAAAGATTGCAGACACTTTTAAAACCAATGAACACAGACACAACCACATGCTCTGCATACCCAGATCAAGAAACAACCTTTACAAATCCACCTTTCTGTATTCTGGTGGAAATTTATGGAATAATCTCCCACTCACTCTGAAAAGTATCGTAAATAAAAACCTGTTTAAGAAACAATCTGAAGAATCACCTCATTGAAAATAATTCACAGTAATACAATTTTTGATCTGTTAGTCGAATATTCCTATTATTAATTGTGAATGTTTTGTATATGCTTGTGTTGGCAAGGATTTTGCACTATATGAGGAAACATGTGCATGTGGGTGGGATGGGCATGGTGTAATTGTGTCCGAGAATTTGTGTTCAGTGGTGTGTGTGTGTGTGTGTGTGTGTGTGTGTGTGTGTGTGTGTGTGTGTGTGTGTGTGAAATGGAAATGCAATTGTGTATTTCTTTATCACATAATTCTTGTACATACATATGCATTTTTTTTGTTATTGTTGTTCTTCATCTGCTTGTTTCTTCTCTCTCTCTCTCTCTCTCTCTCTCTGTCTCTCTCTTTCTCTCTCTCCTATAATTTTTTTTTCCTTTTGTTTTCTTTTTTTTTTCTTTTTTTTAATTTTTAGTTATTTATTTGTTTGTCTGTTTTTTCGTTCTTTTTTTCATTGATGGCTTGATGTAAAAAAAAAAAAAAAAAAAAAAAAAAGCAATTGTTGCTTATTCAATTTATCTTCATGAAATAAAATCTTGACTTGACAAAGTGAGACAAGAGTTTGTCTGCATCAGTGAGGGTTTGAACCCAATTTCGTGGTGCACTTTTCGTCGCACACAGAGTAAGAAGTAGGTCGAATTACGACACGGGCAGCCGTGTTTCATCTTGTCCAAAAAAGCGCTTTCACACCAGTCATTTCTGACGCGTCAAATCCTGTCAAAAAAAAAAAAGAAAAAAAAAAAAGCGCTTTCACACCAGTCATTTGAGACGCATCTAATCTTGTCCAAAAAAAAAAGCGCTTTCACGCCAGTCATTTCTGACGCGTCTAATCTTGTCCAAAAAAGCGATTTCACGCCAGTCATTTCTGACGTGTCTAATCTTGTCCAAAAAAGCGCTTTCATGCCAATCATTTCAGACCCGTCTAATCTTGTCCAAAAAACGCTTTCACGCCAGTCATTTCAGAAGCGTTTAATCTTGTCCAAAAAGCGCTTTCACGCCAGTCATTTCTGGCGCGTTTAATCTTGTCCAAAAAGCGCTTTCACGCCAGTCATTTCTGACGCGTCTAATCTTGTTCATAAAATCGCTATCATGCCAGTCATTTCTGACGCGTCTAATCTTGTCCAAAAAAGCGCTTTCATGCCAATCATTTCAGACCCGTCTAATCTTGTCCAAAAAACGCTTTCATGCCAATCATTTCAGACCCGTCTAAATCTTGTCCAAAAAACGCTTTCACGCCAGTCATTTCAGAAGCGTTTAATCTTGTCCAAAAAGCGCTTTCACGCCAGTCATTTCTGACGCGTCTAATCTTGTCCCAAAAAAGCGCTTTCACGCCAGTCATTTCTGACGCGTCTAATCTTGTCCAAAAACTGCTTTCACGCCAGTCATTTCTGACGTGTGCAGAAACTCTCTGACCCAGACGGACGGACAGACACATTATCTGGAAAAGCGTTTTTTGGTACAAATGTCATAATAATAATTTGTATATTGTATTTGTATTTCTTTTTATCACAACAGATTTCTCTGTGTGAAATTCGGGCTGCTCTCCCCATGGAGACAGCGTCGCTATACTACAGCACCACCCATTTTTTGGTACTTTTTTCCTGCATGTAGTTTTTTTGTTTTGTTTTTTTTTCCTATCGAAGTGGATTTTTCTACAGAATTTTGCCAGGAACGCGGGTTCGAATCCCAGCGGAGGTGGGTTTTTCGACCCGTGGCCGGCTCCTACCCAGAGTTGAGTGTGCTGTGGGCTTAAATGGGGAGACTGGGACCACACAGTCGAGTGTCATCCACTTCAAGGATGCGTCTTTGGGTGTGTTGCTCTAATTACCTGACCAACACTGCAAGTGCCTGTATCTCTCGGGCCTGGTTAACGCCGGGATATCATTATGACAGGAAGCGTAGAGTACAGCCTTGTCACGCAGTCCCAAACCAAAATGGACCTCCATAGCAACATCGTCATCATCATCGTCATCCTCCTCCTCCTTCATCGTCATCAATATAAACAAAATAGTCTCAAAGTCTGTGGCCTTTCATGCCCTGCTCTCATGGTGACCTCAGTTTCGATACCCCTCCACTTCCGTGCTTGGGGTGAGTCCTGTCAATGTCGTCAGTGTCGGCAGATTCATGGGGGGCTGTTGTTTGAGGGACGTGGTGGCGGTCTTCACTCTGGGAGGGACGCTCACTCAGTCTGGCTCCGCGACTAAGCCATTATTGTCGTTAGTAGGGGGCTTAGTAGGTGGTGTCCTAAGTACGTTAAAACAGAAAAGGCACCACTGAACACCACCGAAGTGACTCAGCAGCAGTGCAGGGTCTCTTCTGGTGTGTGGCCTCCTGGCGACCTAACATCGATGGTTCCCTGTGGACTGCCGACGCTGGAACTGCGAAGGACGAACCCGGGTGTGGCCGTGTTTGGGGGAATCTAAATGAGCGGCGTGGGAGTAATGCCACTGAAACGGTGCAGATAATGGGGCAGCAAAAAAAAAAAAAAAAAAAAAAAAAATACTACTAATAATAATAATACCAAGTTTATCCAGGTGGCAGAGGACGCAGTCCAGCTGCATCGCAGTTTTCACGACTATAACGTGTCCCTGGGAGGAAGACCAGCAGTTGTTCCTGGCTGAGCTGAGACCCATTGTGCCGAGAACTCGTAGACAGTATCCACACTTCCAGCGGTGCAGATGAGGACAAGGTCTGCCATCTGAACACACCACACACACACACACACACACGCACACACAAACAAACACACACACAGGACATCGTTGCCTGTTTTTTGTTTGTTTGTTTTTCTATTTTGTGTGTGTGTGGTGTGTGTGTGTTGTTGTTGTTGTTGTTGTTGTTATTGTTTGTTGTTGTTGTTGTTGGTTTTTTTGGGGGGAGGGTAGTGGGGGCGGGGGAGGGTGTATGTGTGGGGGGTGGTGGTGGGGGTGGGGGGTAAGAAAAAACAAAAAACAAAGGGTTGGGGTTTTTTTTGGTTTTTTTGTTTGGTTGGTTTTTTGTTTTTTGTGTTTTGTTGTTGTTGTTGTTGTTGTTGTTTGTTTTTGTTTTTTTTTTTTGGGGGGGGGGGGTCGAAAACAATCATATGCTGCAACCTGAGGGTCCTGGGTTCGAATCTCGGTAGCGGTGCCTAGTGGGTAAAGGGTAGAGATTTTTTTCCCTATCTCCCAGGAAAACATATGTTGCAGACGTGCTTAGTGCCTGAACCCCCTTCGTGTGTATACGCATGCAGAAGATCAAACACGCGCGTTAAAGATCCTGTAATGCACGTCGGCGTTCAGTGGGTTATGGAA
Source organism: Babylonia areolata (assembly GCF_041734735.1). Classification (NCBI taxonomy): domain Eukaryota; kingdom Metazoa; phylum Mollusca; class Gastropoda; order Neogastropoda; family Buccinidae; genus Babylonia; species Babylonia areolata. The sequence continues at coordinate 4,689,258 of NC_134908.1, forward strand.
ACGAGAACATACCCAGCATGCACATCCCCGAAAACCGAGTGTGGCTGCCTACGTGGCGAGGCAAATAAAGCAAACGGTCATACGCGTAAATCTTGTACGTGTGTATGAGTATATGTGTGCGTGATTGAAACCTGATTGAATGACAGTCGTCAATCAAAGGGCAGCCGTCAATCGGCTCTACCCAGGTTGGTAGCCTATTGTGCAAATGACTCCGTGTTTGTAAAGCGCTTAGAGCTTGGTTTCCTACTGAGGACAGGCGATGTATAAGTATCCACATTATCATTATCGATCATCATCAAAAGAGGACTACTTGATTTCCATACTATTACTGATCAGAAGAAGTTACTACTTGAGCTAAAATGAAAAATAATTGCTACTAGTAATTGATAGGTACGTCGGATAAAAGTGCCGTGTTTTGTGAATTGTAGCGAAATGAATTTCGAAAGGTTTGGGGCTAAAACAAGGTACCCTTTAATCAAAGAAGTGTATTGTCATTAAAATAAGAATGTGTGAAAAGAACTGATACTTTCCTGTTTAAGCAAATGTCAAAAGACTAAGTATTTCCTGATGAAATGAATATGCTGAATTTTTACCGCGGACACTGAGAGAGAGGAAGAGACAGACAGACAAACAGGCACAGAGAGAGAGAGAGAGAGACAGAGACAGAGACGGACAGACAGACAGAGAGACAAAGACAGAGTCATTGCCCTTATGAAAGGGTGTCACAAATTCTTCATAGACATCGCATCGTGCATTGTAAAATGACATACGTTCAGCTAACATAAATATATCATATCTTCTTTCAAGTAGTGTACCCTCACCTAAGTAATACATAATACACATCATGAAACATTGTATTCAATTGACAATTATACACCTAATGATATATGGTATACGCTAAATAATATCTCTTACATGCGTGGTTAACAGCGCTCAATTAAGTTATACTCATTGTCCGTATGTAAGTCGTTAATAGATACACTAAGACATAAGAACAGATCGGAGCTTAAACGATTTATACAGACAAATTGATAGGTTTCTAATAGTTTGTTCATGCGCTGATGCCATAAATAACGACACTCTAAACTGACTTGGGAACTTAAAATATTTCAATGGTATGTACTGTACTCTTAAATCATACAAGACAGGACAGGATAGAATAAAGTGCACTCATTTTCTTTCTCCATCTGACAAAATGGACAGAATAACTCAACCTCATTGTGCATTCTATAACGATAACTATGTTCAGCAATTTCGGAAATGCCCAGTCTGAATCTTGTCATTGTATACCTTGAATGTCTATCTAGATTCTTTAGTAAATATGTTTTGATATCAGATATAGTACAAAAAGTTCTGTAAACATTAAATCTTTCACTATTATTTACATGGAAGTCCCATTCTTGCCATCTACACAGAATTAACCTTTCCTTGAAAATCCGAAGAAACTCGTCAATCCCTTCCACACCTTGGTTAAGCCACACATAACCAAAAACCAAACATGCACAACTGAAAACGTATGTTAGTAGCCCAGTGTGTTTTTTCCACGTGCATCAAGATCGAATAACATTTTGTAGGCTTTGTGAGGTAGTCTAGACTCATGCAATCTTACTAATTTTAGCCAGTATTTAACGCACTTCATAACTGAATTTGTATAAATAGGATTACCTGTTTGTTTCTCCATATACAGAATCATTAGGTGTTCGTGTTTCAATGCCCAAATATCTTTTTAATGCAAATAAATATACCTTTTCACAATAAAATGCTGCTCTATCAAGTCCCCATAAACTCAGCACCATATTGTACTATTAGTTGAATTTGTGAGTCAGATAATTTCAAATAAGTATTTAAAGAATTACATTTTAACTTAGATATCTTTTGCAAAATGCACAATAGAGCATTTTTTGCTCTGCTATAAAGAGCATCACAGGCTGCATAAAACTCAGTCTAGTAGAGAAATAAATTCCCAAGTATTCATATGCATTCAACTCAGTCTAGTAGAGAAGTATATTCCGAAGTATTTATATGCATTAATAACTGGCACAACATTACCATTATGTGCCCACCTTTCCATGGCGGTTAAATACCCCCCCCCCCCCCCCCCCAACATCCCCCACCCCCCACCCCCACCTTTTCCTAAATACAATGACGTTACTTTTATCATTGTTTACTTTCAAGTGTATAGCTGAAGCTACATGATATTGACTATTAAGCTGTGTTGAGAGAGAGAGAGAGAGAGAGAGAGAGAGAGAGAGAGAGCGCAAACGAAACGAAAAGAAACGAAACAAAGTGAAACGGAAACGAAACGAAAGAAAGTGAAACGGAATGGTATTTAAGTAGGCAGCTAAGATAAACAGGTAAACTGCTCCTGTCCACCCAACCCTTGGACATGAAAAATGACATTTAGAAAAAGGTGACTGATTGTGTATAAACGAACTAAAGGCCGTTCTACACGTGGCAGTATCTGCACCTGTGGGACTGTGAGCGTCGGTAGGCGAGAGAGTGGGGAAGGGACTGCACAACTCCTTTTCGCTAAAAAAAAAAAAAAAAAAAGTCACCTGTGCTGGTCAGGCAACCTATGAGGACACACACCGACAGACAAGCCTGCCTGCTCATCCGTCGGTCCGACGGGAGACTCCATCAAACGAACTAGAAAACAAATTATGTGTGTGTGTGTGTGTGTGTGTGTGTGTGTGTGTGTGTGTGTGTGAGTGTGTGTGTGAGTGAGAGTGTGTGTGTGTGCATGCGTGCTTGCGTGCGTATGTGTGTCTGCGTGCTTGCGTGTGTGTGTGCGTGTGTGTGTCTGGGTGCTTGCGTGTATGCGTGCTTGCGTGTATGTGTGTGTGTGTGTGCGTGCTTGCGTGTATGTGTGTGTGGGTGCGTGCGTGCGTGTGTGTGTGTCTGCGTGCGTGCGTGCGCGTGTGTGTGTGTGTGCGTGCATGCGTGTCTCTGTGTGTGTGTGTGTGTGTGTGTGTGATATAGAGAAAGAGAAAGACAGAAGAGAAGAAGAGGAGGTGAATATAAACCCAGAAAGGAAAAAACAACATGACTAAAAATCCAAAAATTGCAGTACAGACCTCTCACCCCGTAAGTTCTGGCACCAGGGTAGCTCTGTGATGAGGTGGAAACAGGATAATTCCAGAAGAGCTGACAGCGCCCGTAATCTGACGGCTCCTCAGCGGGTAGGAAGGTGACCATGATACAGCCGGAAAGATCCAAACATTGCAGAACGCAGTGTCCAGGAGAACTCGCCATAGCTTCAGTTAACATGATTTCATCTTGTGCCAGCACCCTGTCATCCCAATTCAGTTTCTTGAACAACGTGGTGTTGTTAAGGTACAGTTCGAATGCCGGGCAAAATTGTGTGTGAACTAGTTCCACAGTGATGTTCATCAGGAGAAAGATAGCCAGCAACAGCATCATGATTTCCTCCAGACCAGTTCCTGTGACTGCCGTAAAAAAATTAAAAAATATTTAAAAAAATATCTAAAAAATCGAATTGTCACCTTTTCTTGTTGATTGATTGGTTGGTTGATTGAATGATTGATTTATCAATTTATCTGTTTTGTTATTTGTTTATTTATCACTATTTGTAGTAGTAGTAGCAGCAAAAGCAGTTGTAGTAGTAGTATTAGCAGTATTCTATTTTTTTCTGGTCCATGAAAATGTCGAAGAAATCTTTAATAATCCAACTTTGTGGTTTATGAAGCTTTCATAATATATATCTTTTAAAAAATAGAAAAAACAAAAGGGATGTTCACTACAAAAAAATAGACGCCGAAGCCCAGGAAACAGTTACAACTGTGTGTTGTTTTCCTCACGAAAGTCTGGGTAGATCTGACAACGCCGAAACGCACTGTGACACTGCCCGTGGCGCACAGAGAAGCTGTCACAATGGGAAGGAACGAAAGTGTTTAACACCGGCCGCTAGTGCGTGACGTTTTAATCAGTGCCCCTAGCAACGTACAGCAACAACAGCAGCAGGGCTTTAAAGGTTCACCAAAGTCAAATTCGGAATGCTCCGAAACTCCTTTGTATTAATTTCTAGATAATTGAAGTTAGAGTTGTTCGGGATTTTTCTTCTTCTTTTTTAATTTATTTTTTAGAATGTTTTTGTTGTTGTCATTGTTGTTGTTTGTTTGTTTGTTGGGTTTTAGTTTTTGTTGTTTGTTTTGTTTTCCCAAAATCTGTTTATGTTAGTGTAGTTGCAGATTCAATTATATATATATATCTTTTTATACATACATACATATATACATGTATGTATATATATATATATATATATATATATATATATATATATATATATATATATATATATAATTACAAACTGTTTGAGATTAAGCCAGAGCGAGATTCATGAACTAGAGAACCCAGAATCAGCATCAACACTGTGACTGTACGAAGAGAACGCACGGGCAAGTCTGCGCTTTTCTCAACGAAGGACAAACCTTTCCGGAACATACACACTGCGTGTTTCTGTCAGTGCTGTCAACTGCACGTGACTCACGCTTCTATTGATACAAGCAATTAGTGGGATGCCATTCCTGTAATGGAAAGTATGTATGTGTATATCAGTATCAGCAGTAGCTGCTTTTTCTTATTTCTTTTATTATTATTTTTTAGCCTAAGAGCAAACAAGAGTGAATGGAATGAACAGATGCAGACTGTTAGAGACGAACTTTCCCTTGTAGAAATGTTGCTGGTTCTTTCAAACAGACACGTTTACATTTTGCCATGAAAATATCATGCGTTCAGTGTGACATTTATTTAGCTGAGCTGATAGTGTGTGCACAGAAAGCAGAAGTATCCAACATACATAAGTCTCCAGAAAGTTTCAGAAGGTCTATAAATGTGTTGCTTTGGTCGTTTTGTGTAACGTTTTCAGAACGGAAGAACGTAATCATCCAAGAAGCTTCTAGAAAAATTCAGAACGATTACCCCCTTCTGTTTATCTAGAAAGCATCGTCTTTAGAAATTCACATTATTATTCAGTGTGCTACATTATGATCAACTGTACTGGAGACAAATAGCTTGTCCGTATTGTTCTTCAATTGAATGTGCTTTAAACCACCCTTTCTTATGATGAATTACGCTTGACAGAGAGATAGACAGCGACAGTTACAAACAGAGAGGGACACAGAGAGAGGGAGAGATAGAGAGAGAAGACAGTGATAGACAGACAGACAGACACAGAGTGACAGAGAGAGTGTTTTGTGAAAGATGTGAAAAGATGCATCATGAAGATGTGAAGAGTCACTCCAGCTAGTGTATTTAACTATTGGCAAGCTCAGACTGAGACTCCAGCCATTTACGGAGTTCAGTTTCATTAGCTTTCCTTCTCTTTTCAGCCAAAGTGTTGAGCGTGTACATGAAAGGATTCACAGCAGAGTTCAATGGTAAAACGAATACAGCCAGGGCCACATTCACTTCTGCAGGAATGGCAATTACTGCCAAAGCCAGCGTTCCACACAAACCGATGGGAAACCAGCACATAAAATCAGTGACTGCAATCGTGATCAGTCGCCGAGCAATAGTCATGTCGTGTGATACTTTGGTAGAATCAGTCTTCAAAGCATTGTCCTGTATTGACCAATATATGAATGCCTGACCAGCACAGATAAATAAAAAGAGAATAAAGTTAAGGTATATCAAAATACTGAGAGAATACATTTTTCCTTTGAAATCTCGTCTTGTAACAGGTAAAGGGATACAAATACCTGTCTGGCTATAGAAGTCCCAGTGTGATGTGATCGGAAGTAATGGTACCAATGCTACAAACCAGCCAACCAGCCAAGTACACATACAAGCCACTGCTGCTGATGTTCTGTCAAACCTCTTGGTGCTGAAAGGAAAGCGAAGGACAATAAAACGATCCAGTGTAATAAGCCAGATACTAAAGGCAGATACCTCACTGGACAACAGAGACAAAAAGCCAGCTGCCTTACAGTTCGCACTGTTTTTCCATGTATCATCATTGTGGAGGTATTGTCCACGAAACCGTTCATCAGCCACTCCAATGATAGCAATGTAGACACCCATCAGAAAATCAGCCATGGTTAGGCTAACGACAAACACACTGAATCCACTAGAAGACGTCATGCTCTTCATAACCATACGAGCACAACAACAAAAGACATTACCAGTCAGAGACAGACAGGCGACCAACCACAGAAACCCACGGTATGCCCACGACTGCAACAGATCTCTACAAGAAGAAATTTCATCTTTTGGGGCAATGCAAGCTGATTCAACATCATCAAAGGTGTAGGGAAGTATTTCATTACAGCAAAGTCTATAGTTTTGTGTAGATATAAAGCGCAGTTTAGAAACAGCTTTAAATATGTTAGGCTGAAAAATTCTAACAGGGCTACCATCCATGTAGAGTTCAGTCAACTGTGGTGTGAACTGAAATCCATCTGAACTGATTGTGTGAATGGAAGTGAACGTTAAATTCAGTTTCTGTATGTCACGAAACAGCGACAGGACTTTAGAGTCAAACACTGTCAGCATGGTGTGGGACAGATCCAGCTCTGTGAGTGCACTGTGCTGGTTAACAGGTGAGAGACCAGTGTGGAGTGAGGTAAGGGGATTGCTGGAAAGAGAGAGTGCCTGGAGGTTGTGTAACCCAAAAAGAGACGTCAGGTTGACATACTGCAGTTTGTTGCTACTGAGGTCAAGGAACCTCATATTTACCAAGTGTGTTAGATGAATGTGTGTTATAGAACAGTGTGCAAAAACCACTGCAATAAGGAGGGTATTGTGACTCACATCAGTCAGTGTCATACCTGAGCCTGTTGCATCCAGGTAGCGGAGCTGAGGAAAGAGAGCTGCAGAGAAAGGCTGAGGACACAGAAACGAGTGACCTTGACAAAGACAGTTCGCAGGACAGGTTATGTCACATGCTAATTCATCATCATTCATTGGGCAGTGAGGCCAGCCATCACACATGTGGTCACTATGTAAACATATTGTTGAAAGTCTGCATCGGAAAAGTCCTGGACATTTCAGTTGTTCACACCCCTCTTCATCCTCATGGTTACTGCAATCGTACATCCCATTGCACCGTGTGTAGACAGGCAGGCAGTTATTGACTTCACCAGGACAGCGATAGTGGCTGTCGGGACAGGACTCACTGGTATTCATTGAAGTGGAGATGAAGTATCTGATGCCGTCAAAGTCAACAAGAGCTGGGTGTGGACTGAATTGTCTTTGGAAGTCCGTGAGTCTAGATACACGACAGTTCCGTTCATCTGACTCATCCAGACAGTGGAACACTCGATCACAAACCTTGTCAAGGTATACACACTGACTGTTGGCGCATCTGAATGCACTGATACAAGCATGGTATTCACAAAAGGATTCATCACTCTTATCCCTGCAGTCATTAATAAAGTCGCACACAAGAGTGTATGAGATCATTGTGGAATCATGCTCACACACAAATAAGCGGTCTTCAGATAATTGACGATCTGTTGAGTCAGATGTGTTGTGTGACAGCTCACCAGAAAAAGTGCAAGGTGCTGTGTATTGTTCACCACACACTTTATGCTGGTTAGAACCACACAGATAAAAAGAATGAGTCAACTGTCTATCAGGGCATGCATGCCACTGTCCTTCAGACAGCAAAACGTTTGTGCTGGTCAAAGAAATTACCTGTGTGTTATAAAGATTGATCTGTGTCTTGGCTTGTGTGAATTCACAAAATGCCCCCTTTTCAGACATGTCGTGATTTTGAAAATCACAATCAGAAAAGCCAAAACAAATTCCTTTGAAGTATAAACATAAAGGTTTTGGTATTGCAGGAAACACAACACCTTTGCAGATATTGATGCGATGGTGAACGACTGTTCCATCTGTGTGAATGACAGAGTGTGTATAGATGTTTGCCACTGACCTGCTTCCTATGGACAAACCTGTAAACCAGGAAGAAAGAGGGTGACTTGTTTTTGTTTTGTTGTGAATATGATACCAGTCAAAAACGCACTTTGGCATACCAAGCCAGCCTCCAATGGATCTGCAATAATCATCAGCTATCTCTTCGCCTTTCGTTTTTTCACTGACAAATCCACGTAGGCTGTTAACAATTTTATAACATCGGTCACAGATCGATAAAAGTCCATTGCAATTGTCGTCATTGTAGGGACAGGGGCGTGTTTCATTCTGTCCATCTTCACACTCTGTTTTAACATTACATAACACATCACGACAGAAGCTTACATGATTCTTTATTCACCAGTTCCATAGACAATGACGTAGCTTAAGAGACATTTTGTCGTTCTCTAAAGAGAGAATAAACATAGACTTATAACTCATTTTTATCCGTGTAAATCTACAGCAACGGGTGATCCTAAGTTTAGCAGCACATGCCAGCTGTCCATTGTGGTTTGGACCCTGAATTCGTCATCCTGTG